>NC_086251.1:49793766-50093766 GCF_021018805.1 Prinia subflava | reverse complement strand
TCTCAGTTCACTATATTCCCATCCCTCCTGTTTTTTCAATCAAACCATATATTTTCCTTTTACAATAAGGCCAAAGCTCTCCCAAAGTCAAAGGGAAGATTCTCCGTGTCTTTAAGAGACCCTAAAACACACTGTATTTTCTTTAGCTATCACTTCTCATATTCCTGCAATGCCATAGGAGACTGTGTTATGAAAATTGACTCCACAGTGTAAACAGTGGTACAGAATTTTCTCCAGCAAAGTTTTTCCCTTCCTTGCCTTGTGTGCAATTATGTGAAGTTCAGCATCATTTCAGCATCTGTATAGCACGAGGGACTTGGTTTCACCTAGATATTATCCATGGCAAAGGAAAATCTGTCACTTAGGCTGTACTTCATTCTCTAAATTCAGTTTCATTTACAGGCACTGTATATATAAGTACCACATGCATACTCAAGATATTTATACTCTAAAGGCCAGACTGTGTGCAAACATGCATGTGTATGTCCTAAATTCAACAAGGAAGGCCTTGTTGAAGACAGCACGTACAAAAATGGGTGATGTCAAAGGGCAGGAACTTTCTATCTGGGCTGGTGAGTACAGAGGAAGTTAGGATGATGATTTCACTCCAACCCATCACATCCTCCTTCAGCAGAATGTTTCTGCCGTGAGAAGGAACTTGACGCTCACTCCACGCACAAGTGAACTGAAACAGTGCTTGACCATGGAGGTGCAGAACTCAAAGCCATGCCTACTCCTGGCTACATCATCTCTGGAAAATCACTTCCATGTTTTCACAATGCTCTAGCAGTGCTCATATTACCAGCACATTTGCTTCAATATATCACTAAACTGACACATGTCCAACACGGCCACAAAAAGTTGTAGTTAAAAGCCTATGAGAACATACCATATCCTGCAGCAGCATTATGAAATGTAACATACATCCAAATGCACAAAACATTGCATAACTAAAATTTCCACATGTACAGGATGCTTTTATCAAGGCAAAAAAGGGTGAAAAGAAAAAAAAGTAAAAAGTTTCTGACTTTCGTTAACCTTCTCTTGTAGTTCAGGTTATTTCTTTAATGCATTTATCTGCTTTAAAATTGTCTCCTTAGCCTCTCAAGGGAAACCAATATAATACACCATCACATTTCTCACAGGAGAAAAAAGAACACTTACTCTTAATAGGTGGCAATTTTGCCAGATGTTATTGACATAGTAAGTGCGAAATTTCAGTGATACTAAATGCAAAGTGCAGAAGATTAAAGAACAATGGAACAAAGTGCAAAATGAAGTTTAAAAAGCAGCAGTGTCAAAGTCAGAGAAAGTGTGAAAAAATTACATTTTAACAACACTATTAAGAACAAGTTTACTAATTACTGTAACTGGCACAAATTTAAAAGTGCCTTCCTTAGACTCAGTAAAGTTTTTTAAAGTGTGATATTTCTTTTCTTGTCAGCATTTTTTTTTGCGCTGTAGCAGAGACATAACATTACTGTTACTAAAACAATGACACTTGGAGCTATTTATCTTTCACTTTTTTTAACCCTTTCTTACCAAGTAATATTTCTACAAATCCTTCTACTTGAGCAGGGTAGTGAACTACAGAAAATGCTTTGATAACTAATACAGAAGAGTTTAAAATAAACACTGTGGGATTTAATCAGTCATGCTTTACACATTCATCCTTTGACAATAATGAAATTTACACACTAAAAAGGACTTTGTGTTAGAAGTTTGGTAAAATCCCATTTTGCTGTTACAAAAAAGAAATAATCTATAAAATGTGCACAGTTTCTTCATATTCAATTACCCACTAATACACAACAATAAATTATTGCAGTTGAGGTGCTCCTCTTCTATAAATCAGGGAAGCTCCACTGCTTTCACTGGCATTATATCAGTGAAGAACCCCATTTCATTTGTACTCTTCTCACTGCACTGACCAACAGGACCCATTTCTCACTTGGCAGCTGCACATGGCCCTCTGCTGAATCTGTTGCAACCACTCTTCGTCCATCAGCCTTGACTGTGGCCCATACACTCTTCTGTGATACTACAACCAGCAGTAGCACAGCTAAGACCTCAGTATATAATCTTAAAAACCAAAATTGAATGATTTCAAGCATATGAAATACCAGGTGTGTTTTGGTGCTCTAGAAGGGATTGCTCACTTGTAGCAGTGCTTCCAGGAGTTCAGAAGTCCTTGCCCTGAATGGAGATGAAGCCATTCACAGCCATCTATTGCTAGAAAGCAATCACTAGAGTGGGAGATAATATCCTCACTGTTCTGTTTTTTGGGGGGTTTTTTTGATGTTGTTTTTTTTAATTATTGAAGGCCCTAAAGTGCCTTAGTTTTCAAGGAAAATTCTTAGGCCAAAATCTAACAAAAATTGTCTGAAAAGACTGAAATAAAAAAAAATCCAGAATAAATCCTTTACATCACTAATTTTCTGCACTTTTTCCTCTGTGCTTTCATTATTTAGTGGGTGCATTCAGATTGCAATTGGAAAGTGATGTCAGTGTGAAGTTCCCATGATACTTTGATGCAGATAATTCAGAAGCAGCACTTGAACCTGAAGTCCATGGTAGTACCTGCCCAAGCCCAGGGTCCTTAAACAACCCACATCACTGAATACCAAAACTTAGTTTCAGCATCCCATAAGTGACATGTACAGCAAGAAAATCCCCAATACAGCTCTAGCAGGCAATCCCAATCACCAATTATCATCTGAAAAAGGATTTAATTTTAAGTGCATTTGAAAGTGCAAGTAGGAAAGCATCAAGATTTACTAAAATACTACTACTCTCTTATCTGTGACAAGGGAGTTAACTTTGCACAGGATGCAAGGAGCTTGCACTAATTATGATTCCATTAGTGGGAGTGCTTCTAGTATATCAATGGCTACCCTTTTCATGGAAATCTGATATTATGCAGCTGAATACATCTGCACAGCTTTCTTGAGGCACTTTTCTTCAAAGTGCATTTATCATACTCATCTATCACCACTTTTCCACCTCATGACTGCACTTGACTCAATCAAATAATTTGCGAACTAGAAATAAACTCCAACAACTTAAAAAATGGTGTACTGTACAATTTGATGCAAAGCCTAAGGCTCTGCCCTCTTGAGGAAGAGAAGATTTGGCATGGTAGATGATTCATTTGCCAAAGGATCTAATTCTCTCTAACAAACAAAGCTCAATGTATACAAAGTTATACAGTAAGAAAGCTACTGGGATTTTCTTCTTTTTTTTTTTTTTCTATAGGGTTGGGGGAGGAGGCTGAAGTGGCACCATTTCTTATAAATGTACTTTTTAAAGCCACAGAAAACAAGTACACATCTTGTACCCTGATGTTCAGTTAATAACATGCAGTTAAATATTGTGAGCACTGAAAATTTGTCTATAGCATATTTAAAAGGAAATGTTTTCCTTCTTGTATTGTGAGTGTAGTTTACTCCCTTCTGCCCTGAGCTGAACACAGGTGATGGTGTTCACCTTTTTCACTGCTGTTAGACAGAGCTTTTCAGCACTGGCCTGTACCACTGCTGTGGATTGTCTGCCCCTCAGATGTAAGCTTACCATGAGTTTGACATGTCAGGTCTGCAGTGACCAGCAGCTCTTGACTTCACTGTATCAAACAGTGAATTAATGATTACCCAGATGACTACAAAATTCTCAGTGGGCCCTGGTTGTCCTTGTTTCCTGCTTAGTCATCTCAGCTGTTACTTCCAAATTTTAATGCAGTTATTTGGTGTAATAGTTATTTTACTTATTTTTCTGTCCTTTTCTGCTATTTTTTAATAAAAAAAAAATTATATCCATGTCAAAATCATACTCTGTAATTGCTATCTCTTATGTTCAAATCCACAGACATCCTCAGTCATGGGCCCAGAAACTCTTTGTGCTGGGATCCTGGAGGAAATTATGCAGTGTGAGGGATGCAGAGAGGGCAGTCTAGCTCTCAAGTCTTGAGCAAGAAAGCAGGAACTCTTTTAAAGTACTGTCAAAATTTCAGTGTGACTCAAGGCAGCTTTCTTTGGCTTCTCAGCACTCTCTTTCATCTTCAGACAAGAGAATGACCATATTCTTTGCTCTAGTTCTAAATGTTTCCAGATTTCATTAGTAACAATCATGAAAGGCAAAATGTATTAATTTTTAACTATTTCTATAGTTTTAGCATGGTAGTTTGTAGTGTTTATGTGTTAATCTGTGGCCTCAGCTGGACTTTTTACCTACGCTCTCTATTAGTTCCAGGATTTTAAAACTGTGGTAATGCTATCTCTTCACTTTTCCACTAAAGAGTTACAAAAAAGATGCACCTCTAGAAGTCCTTCCCACCACAACTAGTTGAAAAATAGGTGGGATTTTTTCCATTTTCCCATTATGGCTTTTTTTGTTTAAATTTTGTTTCAGTAAGTTCAGGGTAAGTTTGCCAACCATGACTGATGTTGAACCATGATGTCAGGAAGGGGGTGGAGGGTCTTTACGTGACTTGATATTTTTGTCTTGACATGTTTATGCTAAAAGAAAGTTCACTGTCTAGGATTTTATCACATTCAATTATTGCTATCAGCTTGTGCATTCAAGATTTATTGCTAAAAACTGCCATTAGAATAATTTGTTCTGCCTCCTCCTAGACTGGCAATAATTTCCCACCCATCTCCCCCCCTCTTATTTCCTTCTCACCTACTGAGTCTCTTCCAGCTCCCTGGAGGACTCTCATCAGAGCTATATAAACCTTTGCTATATATATATATATATATATATATATATATATAGCCTCCTACTGCACTATTAATGGAACTCTTTGATCTCTTGCTAAACTATAGTGGACTTCTCTGAGATAAAATTTAATCTTTGGCTGGACCTACAGGTATTCTGTAAGTCAATAAAACTGCCTTTTAAAGTTACAACTCTCTAAAGAGTCATCTCTCTATTAAGCACTCTACATGAAAGACAGTATACAGTTTCTTTCTACACTATGCCCAGGTTATAGTACATCCCCTCATTCTTCTGGAAGTGCTTGCCACACTGCTTTGGGCATAGCTGAGGTCACACATTTTGACTGTGACTTTTTTATCTTTTTTTTTTATTATTTTTTTGTGCCTCCAGAGAAACTTGTTTTAGAATGCCATAAAGATTCTCTTAGTTTGTGACTATTTTAAGAAACTCATAATCCAACTGACATAGAGAGATTAATAATCAGCAAATGTAGATGATGGAACTTTAACAACAAATTTAAAAGGCAGAAATATACCATCTCAGATATAGAAAACATGCTTCATTTGGTAATTCTATTATTTTGATTGTATACAAATAAACGTATCTCTGATTCTAGTTCAGCATAGCTAATAAAATGCAACATCATTCATTCTCATGCAATTACATCTCAAGATGACAAACACAATGAATAAGACTGTAGAAATTTTAATAGTTGGGTGCTGACACCACAGATCTTCAGCTTTCTCAAATCTGGACCAGTGGACTCAAGCTATTTCCAAAGCATACAAGAAATCCAGACATTGCTCCAGAGCCAACATCAGCTGTTCAACTGCAAAGGGTGGTAAAGTGCTCATACCACAGTGAGCAGCTATCACTACCTGTCTTGTGAAAATTATATTAAGCTCTCCATATTATTTTCATAATTTCAGTCTGGCTATTAGCTTTCTCCATAGAAGCAGACAATACTTACTGAGAAGGATTGAATGAAATTTTGGAAATAGACAAATCTAAATTCCACGCTTTCTACCCTTTTGAAGAACACACGGTATATCTTTCTCCTCTCTCACTGATTGCATGAAAGCAGATAAGCAAATCACTAAAAATCTAAATAATCACAAAACTTCTGATTTTTCTCACCTTTTATTCTACATTCATTTCAAATTCAACAGTAAACTGTTGCCACCAGTGGCTGCATGTTCTGCTTTTATACAGTGTGTTTTGCCCATGCCTCCAGAAACATCAGAGTAAAAGGAGGCAAGAAATAACAAAAGTCTCAGTCTCATATAATCTGTTCAAATAATCAACCACACTTGTTTAGTCACATGGCTTAGACATCCAAATTCGAGATAACCTTGATACTTCTGGGCTTCAGTAAGGAAGAAGAACAGTTTGAGACACCAGAGAACTCCACAAGACATTGATTTAAGGATCCATTTTTAGAACTGTTTGGAAATTAATGTAAAGATGCATTTCATCATACTTGTGGTAAAACATCACGTTTCTACATATTGCCAGCATGATATGAGGTGATTAATATACACCAGTAAAAGAGTGTTTCTTTCATGATTATTAGGTTTGTATATATTTTACAATCGTTACTTTATATAAGCTTTTCTATCTCCCTAGAAAAACCTTCCAATCTACCTTTCCCTCCCTGAATTTCCATGAAATTGGCACTTTTTTCCTAGAAATCCCCATAAAATTAACAATTTTCCCAAAAGATCACAAAAAAATTTATAATACAGTTTTTGCTACAGTATTGTTTACTGCAACAAGTTGGTTTGAATGCCTCTTTTTGATACGCTACTGAGGGATATTTTCAGCATGATGAGGAAGTGATAGGCTACAGTAATATCTGAAATTTGCCTTCATTTTTGTGCCTGATTTGACAGCTTCTTAGAAAGCTACCAACAGGTCATTTCTACATTAACTTTTCTCTGATGTCTGGGAGAGGATAAGAACAATTTTGAGACAGGAAAGACAATGATCAGAAAGTTTTTCAAGATGTGTTGAAAACACAATTGACTTGTATTTAAAACTGTATCTGAATTAATGGTCAGAGTGTAAACATTGATGAAAGATATGGATAAAAGTCACCTCTCTAAGCCCTCATCACAGTGATTTAAAGGACTATAAAGGGGGCAAAACAAGTGACATTACTTTCCAAAAGGAAGAGCTAATGGTGTTTAGATTCCTGGAATGTCTTTTTCTGTAATTTCAAATGTAAACTTAACTTCTAATTTTTATTTTGATAATTACAGAATGATATCCAGTTATAAAAATGGTTGCACACTTCTATCTTCAGTCCTAACGAAAAAATGTTTTTTAGTTTATTATTTGCATAGTGGATGAGAACAGTATGAGAGACAAGTCACTGGACTGGTTAATTTCTGTGAATTCCTTAGTTCATAATGAAAATGAATGACTGGGATAAATATATATATACACTTCAATATTTACCTACCTGAGTGGTTTTTATTCTTTTAAAATTCTAAAAGTACATTTGCCTCCAAATTTTTAGATGAAAATATTTTCAGGTCAAACTTCTTCTCACTGTCATTTTCATCAAGACAAATCTTACTCTAACTAGCTTTTCTGAGTCTGTCCTGCAATGCTGCTTTTCATAAAAACAGGCTGCTACTAGAAGAATACTGAAGCCTTCAACAGCAAAGATAAATGGATCCAAAAAGACAAAGCCTTGTAGGTGTGAAAGGAAACTCAGGCCAAGAGAGTACAAGCAGCATAGTCAGAAGTCTAATTTCTAAATGTATTTTATATTCTGTCTTTCAAAATTAAACAGATACAGGAAATAAATGTACATAGAGGGAAAAACAGGAAAAGAGGAAAAAAGTCTAAAACTGAAGAGGTTGGGAGTTGCATTTAAGGGTAATTGAGGAAAAAGCACAGTGCAATGAGCAATGGACTAGAAGCAGGGTTAGTACAGAAGGGTAATAGAATTTATTAAACCAACTGACTTAGTTAGAAAAGAACAGATGAGCTTTCAGGCATGAAAGCCCTTCTTCAGATGTGGAACAGCAGGGAACACAATGAAACTTTTCAGGTGCTGGATCCCACCCACAGACAATGTCAGAACCCTGACTGGCAGAGGAGGCATAGATTAATGGCAGGTGACACTATCTGAATTATTCAAAATACTGACACCCAGAAAGTATTACAATACCATCAAGTTTAAGACATGCTACTAAACCTCTTGGGCAAGGACTCAGCTGGATTTAAAAAAGGTAAATTTGGGTGCCTGTTCTCATCCCATTCCTAATTTCTCCTTTTCCTTTTGAACTTTATTTGGGAGTTAGCACCAATTCCAGGATTCTCCTGCAGTACTGCTAATGCAGCACAACTTGCTCTAAACCCACAGTTGAGCCCATAGTCAGGGCAGCACTGTTTTGTTCTCTCATTTTGGTGGAAGAAAGAGAACTACCCTTAGAAGTGCCCTTGTGGAGGGCAGCTCCACATCCCACATCAAATACAATGAGGGTGCATCACCCAATGCTGTAAAGAACATCTGAAGAGAGGCACAGCAAGACATTCAGTATGAGGTGGATCTTTTCCATGAGGGGTAGAACAGCAGACTGTACAGAGAAGGACAGCACAACATTTACTGTGCCCCAACATTCCCAGTTTCACTTTGGTGTTACTGCTTAGCCATTGCCCCTCCTGAGAGTGATGGTATCATCACAGTTCAAGTTTCCCACAGATTGTTTCCCACAGGTGAACAGGTGGGAAGTTTTGTGCCCAATATACATTAGGGGCATATGTGCATGAATGTATTTGAGTAGGGGTTATGGTGAAGGATGCTAACCACCTGGAGCACACCTGCACTCTTTAGAAATGTAGGGTTTTCAGCCAGGGTCAGGGATGGACATAGTATTGATGCCTTTTACTGAATTCACTGTAACAAGGACATCTTCCACCAATGACCAGGACTTGTAGTACTGTCAAGATGATCCTTCCATTTCACTTTAAACTATAACAGTAAGGGCAATGTGTTACAATGACAGACTCTTTCCCAACTACTATTATTTATCAGAGCAGCTCCTGGAGGACCGGCAGGTCAAGACCTTCTTGTACTTGGTGTTGTTCATGATAAACACTAAGGCATAGTCCCTGTCCCCAAAGCTCCAAAACTAGTAAGCTGACACACACCATAATATTTAATACACTTTCTGTACCAACATAAATCTCTCACTTAAATTAAGATGCTACAAGATACAAACCAATGTCTCATACTGTAGTAATCTAAACAATAGTCTGAATATAAATCACTATTTCTCACAGTTTTCCTTTCATTTTTTAAGAGAAGTCGATATTGAGGGGCTGAGAGAAGAAACTGCCATATGTGTCTCATTGCTAACACAAAAGGTTATAACAAATGGCAAGCACACTACTAGAGAAGAAAACAATCCTATTGACACACACAAGGAAAAGTTCTCTACTTACATATATCCATTCAAAAGGTGTGTGTTGACTTCTAGAGACTTTTAGAGAATGGAAGACTGCCTGCAAGAGTCATTTCTAAAGAATTCTGTGGGAGCAAGGATGGTACATCTGGGACAGTAGCTATTTCTGTCATCTGGATAAGTCCGTCTTCTTTCAGGAAAAAAAAAGGGCCAACTTCACTGAGTCACAGGGCTGCAAACCCATTAGCACTGTCACATTTGAGAAATGCTATTGTGAGTGCCTCTCACGCTGATGTCATTCACTGTGTATAATAAAATCATCACCTTTTTCCTTGGTGGGTCCCAGAGCTCAATAGATTCTTTGGTTTCTTTCCTTTCATTTTTTCCCCCCTTTAAGCAGCCTGTATCCAAATTCTGCCCTTTCTTGTGTCTTCAACAGCCAGGTGTTTTTTCTGACTGTGTCTCTGAAACACCTTTGTTTTATTTTACCCTAAATACCTCGTCCACTACAGTTCTTCCTTTCGAGTCTCCCACATATTCATATCACCCTCTTCTCTCCACAGTCCTCTCCAAACAGAACATCTGCCTTGCCTTTCAGTCTGACCTGATGTATCTGTCCCACACCTTGAATCCACCAATCCCCTGATTATGACATTTAAGCTCCTTCCCTCTATTTCAGAGCTTTGCTCTGCTTATTTACTCAAGTTGGCCCTTACTGAACCTCCTCCCCACCACTCTGTCACAATTCCAGGTTTGACAGCTGACTCCCTATTTCTCTGTCAAACTAATGATGGTCTCCTCTTTGCTACCCTGTTTTAGCCAAATAGCAAGGCCAATGCCCTATTTTTCTTTTGAATTCTTTGTCAGTGCATTCTTCTCATGAAATGCCCACATGGAAAATGCAGTGAAGGCTGGTAAAAATGCTGGGGTAAGGAACTGAGATTGAGAGACTACTTTTCCCTAAAGCACTCAGAGCCAAAGCTGCAGGTGCTTCCCCTCCCTCCTGCTCACTGAGGATTTGCAGAGCAAGGTCTGTGCTTGACCACTGCCCCAGTCTGACCAAGCTCGTTGCCTGTAGCTTTAGAAAATCCATCAGCCAGGACAAATGCCAACTCAGTCCCCATCTCCACACTGCCCCTCAAATTTGAAGTTGAATGGGCTTTAAGTGAGGGCAGAATTTGGCCTGTTTCCTTAATTAAATATGGTCCTGTCAAAAAGCTCTTACATTAGCTGGGGACAAAAAGAAAAGGACAAGAAAAATTAAATTGTGGAGAAAGGGTTTAAATCAGAAAAAGTCATTAAAAAAGACATCATTAAATATATGAGAATTTAAGCAGCTTTTAACAAAGAATGCAGCTGGAGAGAAAGCCCAACTGTATTTTAAAATCTGACAATTATGTTCTGCTTTATAAATCTTAATCTTTAAAAGACAACACTACTGTACATTGAGGAAAGATAGGGAGAATTTTTCATGCAAAGTCAATGACAATCCTAAAATTCAAGGACAGATCAGAGGTATAGTTCAGTCTTATGTTTATAAAATGCTATCCATCCACAATTCCACAATATATAATTGCAGAATCCTAAATCATCTAATAATGTGGAAAAAAAAATGTATGTTGGCTCAAAAGCCAGCATTAGAATGCTGCAATAAATTAAGTTCTAACACAGAAGTGTAGCTGTACTTATCTGTTCACAAATACACATTTCCACACATACAGGAAATATGTGACCAAAATCACAAAAAAAAAATGTCTGTACGATGACAAAACCTCCAGCCATGTAAATGTCAGTGAACCACAGAGTGCAAAACCCGAGTCACACATAACTTCATACTGCATTCTGCAATATTCCTTATGAGTTCAATTAGAATAGGTACTGTAGCACTAAGTGAATATCAATAAAAATTAGATTAATATCTAGATTCAGAAATTGAGTATTAGTACTTTTACCTAAATATTGGCACTACAAAGTTGAAATTATATGGACCTTATCTATGTCTCATCAGACTTTCTGACCACTGTTGAGTGGTCACCATTAAAAACTTTAGAGCCTTATTTTTCCAAATAGATAGCATTACTCTGCTATTATGGTATTTTCTACAGTTAGTATATAGAATATCTAAAGAATATTAAGATAAAGTTACTGACTTACAATGTTATTTATAAGAGTTTTAATGGAAGGTTTTGTATTCTTTCTGTTGTAAAATTTACAGTGTGGTAATTTAACTTTTTTCTCTGTATTAAACAGACTGCTCTAAGAGTTTCCACATACCACCAGTACCTGTAAAGAGTCTATTACTGCGAAAAGTGAATAGCATCTCATTGTTCTCTAGATCTAACAGCAATTTATGCTTTTATAACAAAAAATAGCCGGCTAAGGCCAGCACTTTTTCCTCATTTACTTTATATTGATATATGACAATCCTGATAAGAAAGAGATAGACCTGCCATATTTATAATGAATCATTTTATAATCAAATGCTGTATATTAACCTGGTCTCTGGCCAATCTAGCACCTGGCTGCCAAGTTCATAATTACACTGTTCTACAGTGAAGGGTATGAAATAAATTAATTTCATGCTATTTTTGGTCTCACACTAAAATACATTTATTAGCTGGCTAGTGTAGACAACAATTACAGTTTGCTAATTCAGGTCTTGATTTTCCCTATTTAATTTTTTTTTTATGTTTCTTTGCTCCATAGTCTCAGGTCTGATCCATTTTTTTATACTTATTTTACATGTTCTTTCTTTGCTGAGTGATTTTGTACTTTACAGACTTGTTCCAACTTGTCCTCTACTGAAAACTTCAAAATATATAAATATATAAATATATTTACACCAAATCCAACAAGTCTAAAGCTAAAATCAAGAACATGCTTAATGTAAAATTACATTTGGATTGCTGATTTCTATGGCACATCCAGCTGTAATGGTACTTTACTTATCAATCCCTCATTTTTAATGTCAGACATGTTATGTTAAGCTAGCTTGTTCACGTAATGGATTTACTGATTAGTTCCTGTTTTGGTCTATAATTGTTCAATGATTTCCTCAATATTAGCTTAACCAAAAAGCTTATATATAATTCTTTGCAATATGCTTGACAGAAATACAGAAACATTCATGAGAGAATCACAGTTTAAGTTAATCAATAAAGGTTTTATCAAGAGTTTGTATTTATAGATAATGCAAATGTTAAAAAAATGTTACAGCCATTAATTATTAGCAGTTTTTTTAAAGCACAAAGTAAGAGTTGAATAAATGTACTTTAAGACACTTAAAGCCCAGGCATTCTTTTTAAAATGACTAGCTAAAGAGCCCCTTGGGCTGTCTTTTTACTGCTTTTCAAAGCTCTAATAGCACTTTTTCACCAAAGACACACCCCTTGAATCCTCCGAGAGATACAATAGCATAATTGTTCTTTTAGGTTTTAAGGCCTTGACATATCTGTCACTGAAAGAACAGTGAATAATAATACCAGAACTATTTTATGCAAATTCCACTTAGAGGTTTCAAGATTTTTGTGAGACGCATCTTGCCTCCTTGTTGACAGTTTTATTGTCACATTAGCTTTACATGAGAAAGTGGTAAAGTTTTCCTCTTTGTTAAATAATATCCCATTTTAAAATCTTTTTAGATAAAGTTAAAAAAAATACAAAAACAATGAGATGAAAACATCAATTTGGAAAGGTATCAAAGGAGAAAATAGTCACTTTTAAGATTTTTTTCCAACTAGCTTCCATTTTTCAAATTATAAATCACACTCATTAGAATGTGTAATATGTACAAAATGAATATTTACTTGCATATATGTGTATATTTACACACACATATAGGGTTATGAATAAAACATTCCAGGATGTGTATTCTTAGGCTAGTCAATAAGGAATGGCTCATATCTCAAGGTCACAAAGATACCAAATACTTTCTGTGTATATATGTTCATAGGCAGCTGACTGTATACAAACCAAATGCATACTAATATATTGCAACTCCTACATTCAGCTGGCAGAGAGGAGATGAGAGAAATCTATGCATACATCATAGAAGATGATTTTAGCTTTGAAAAGTTTTGAAAATTTTCCTGAGATGCAGAGGTGTGATGAAGGTGCTATCCAAGATAAGAGTGACAAGTTTAACCCTACTCTGCAACAAAGCACCACACAGCCCCTCACTCACTCCCTCCAGGCAGGATGGGAGAGAGGATCAGAAGGGTAAAAGAAGGAAAACACATGTTGAGGTAACAGCAGCACTGCTCAGCGGTGACTAAAACTTGTGATTAACATTATTCTCACCCCAAATCAAAAATACAGCACTGTACCCACCACTAGGAAGAAAATTAACTCTTTCCCAGCTAAAACCATGGCAATATCTAAGACACATTCACAAATACTCATAAATACAGTATTTATGAATATCTTAGTTTGATCCTGCAGCCTGTAGCAAACAGTATACTATGGGTCTCTACAGAATTTACAGAGAAATCATTATGCAAAAGGTTTTCTTTTTCTGCTGCACTGAAAACAATTCTGCATTTTTCCAACTGTCCTGTTCACTAAGAAATAACTTTAATCTGAAGCAGAAGCATTTTTTTTTATTTACATGTTAAAGTATCCTCAGAATTCTTCAAACTTTGGTTCTAGAACCAGTCCAGACTAGACCCATGTTTCTCTCTTTTAACTGCACTACAAGAACAGCAAAAATTACTATAGAAACAAAGGTTTAAGGAAGAGATGAAGCATAAGCCACATCCCTCCAGTGTGACCTCAAGTATATTTTCCTGCATAGTCAGAAGTCTAGCCAGCTGAAAGAATGGGGCTCCCCATTAGCCTGGCTTCTAAGGAAAACAACCCCAGAATGAAAACAAAAGGAATGGGAGAATATGCCAGTACAATCCCCGTATTTGACCCTCAGATTCACTAAAATGGAACCACAGAGGCACAGAAAGTCCTTCCTGGGAATATGAGAGGAGAAGAAGGAATTGTGTGATGCAGTTCCATAACCTGTTCATGAGCAGGGATGTGTCCAAGGATACAGAACTCTGCATACAAATACTAGGGAGAGAGGACTCGGAATCTAAGAGATTTATGCTGTGCAACTGTTTCTGCAATGGATTTTCCACTCTTCAAATGTACTGTTGTACAAATATCATGCCTCTAATTTGACTGTTTACAAAGCTTTTTCTCAACTTATGGACACTCATTTTATTGCACAGGCTTGAGGAACTACCCAGTCCTGATGGAAAGATAGCTCTGCTCAAGGGCATGCTATGAATCTGTGTGATTATGAAAATAATCCTAGGATATTTAATATTCATGGGGAGCAAACATGACCTCCAATTTTGGGTTCTTACCTCTGAAAACACTATTATAGAGTGAACTGCATAGAACTGTAGTATAATAAAAAGTTATTTTGCATAAAGTTGTGCAAAAACTTCTACATGCAATGTAAAATGGATTCATACTATTTTTATACTGAATCCAGCTGCATACATTCTTATTTCAAGCACTAGGTTCAAGTACACTTAGTATTCCCTTGAGTTAAACTCATTAGACACAAATCAGATTCAAATTTATCAACTTACAGCTCATTTGCAAAAAACGTGGACGTTCACAGGACTCTTCACACTCAGTACTGAGTTAATAAATACCTCTGATGTGCAAAAATCTGCATTTTCATTTCTAAAGCAAAGGATTGCTATGGACCACACTGAGTACCACTTAGTCCTGGTGGTCAACAGCACCTTTACCAAGTACCTGTAGTATAACCAAGAGAATTATGTGTAAGACTCACTGATCAGCACTCTGTGAGGAATTCAACAGATTTCTCAGTGGATCCAAAACATACAATTCCAGTGGGACAGCTCCCACTAAGTCACAGAATTACAACCAAAAAAAAAAAAAAGGACAAAGTTAACAATGTCTAGGTAATCTGGACAAATATAAATATGACTGAAAATTTCTTTTTCTGTCCTCATTAACTTGATCTTTAAGCAGTTCATACAGTTTAGATGACAAGTGCTTAACCAAATTCCACACTGGCACAATCCAGCCCAGCCTGGACTACTGGATGCTGCATGGCAGAGAGGTTTTTTCACAGGAGCAGTGGGGAAAGAAAAGGCCTTAGAGAAGAAAACTGCCCAAAACTAATTTAGGAAGTGGTATTCCAAGGCATAGAACCACTACAACACAAGATATTTGTTGATATGTATTAAACTATGGACACTTGCTACTTACATTGGTTATGTAACTACAAATTATGGGTTACAGTCAACTTCCTTGAAATGGTATTTCTGTACAAAGTCACTGGGTGAGAAGTGGATGGATGCCAAAACACTGGAAGTATGCAGTATGCAGTAAAGTAGAACATATTTTTTCATAGTAAGAAGTAAAAGCAATGAGAGAATATGTATTTGCTGGATGGAGTGGCACCAGAGGGCAGGATAGAAGGTGCCAGGTTGGTGATTTCTGTCTGATGCTAGAAACAAGAGGGGGATTTTTAAATGAAATGGGGAAAAACCCTGGGTAAGACCCAGTTTCAAGTCCTAAAACACCATCCTTCCCACGCTGCTTTTGACCATGTGGACCCTTCACCCACTGAAACCACAGCCTGCTGATGTGGGAAAGAGTAAATTGGTTTCTGAATGACTTCCATGTGAGCCATGGCAATCCTGAAATGAGGAATATCCCCATCACAAGAGGACAGATGGAACAAAGCTCTCACTGGGATCTTATCATAAGACAAAGTACCGGTTGTGTATTTTATCACTTCTTTCAAAACAGAAAGTGCCCCCAAAATGGTGGGTATGGGAGAGCAAAAGCCCACTGGTCCCTCAGAGCATGGGGATCAGCTGAGGGACCCATCCCTGCCTCAGGCAGAAGTGGGGCAGCTGAGAAGGCACAGAGGGTAGCACCAGCTCCCAGTATTTGGCATCTCCCCAGGGACAGACTAAATCTGGGTTGGAATGCAGCACACAAGTGGCTTGGTAGGACGGGGACAGGACATGGCTGTGGGGAGCTAAGGATCAGCACTGCTGTGACAGGGCTGGTAAGGGACTGCTGGCCCCAGGGGGCTTAAATAGGGCCCTGGGCCAAGGGGAGAGTGGGGCAGTCCTGGGGGAAGAGTCCTTCAGACCCTGATGGGAGGAAAATATTTTGTTTGACCTACTTGGAGGTTTCAAGCAGAAGCAACCCACTGCTGAGCAAAGTGCATGGTCTGGATCTTACACCCCAGCAGGGATGCAAACAAGAATACAGCAGATGACTTTCATTTTGAGAGTTACATCTGCATGATCCATAAAGGAATTCTATTAAACTGCTACAAATTCTGCATTCAGACAAGCAGTAATATCAAAACCCATACTTCAGGGCTTTGGTTGGTCAGGAAAGATTTATTTCTTCTAAATGCACAAGTGCTCAGCAGCAGGAGAAAACTGCCTTGTTCTGAATCAGCACAGACTGGCTATGACAGGAGACAAGTACATTAGATAATATATATCTAAGGTGAATTTTCATTTACAAATGCCTGATTGATATAGCTTTCCTGAATAACTCAAACTGGTAAGGACACCCAGATTTTTTTTCTTTTTCTTTCAGCTTGAGTAGGTGCGATTTCCTCCATTTTTATTCCCTTTCCAGGAGCTTAGATACTGGTGTACAGTGGTCTTTCAGTTTCTGTGCCTGTTGACCTCACTATGAGCTGGGGTGCTTGGTTTTAAAGTAAATTTCTGAGGTAATCAGGATCATTCCAAATAATAATGACCTAACACTGTATGACACTCCAACAAAAACAGATCTTATTCTGAGCCCTTTGGCTCTTTGAGCTGAATTTGAACACAAATCTAACACCTAATGTATAAATATCTAGCTTATATCTAATTAATTCAAAAATTAACTGAAATTCTAATTAATTACAAATTCATAGCTGATCTAATATCAATTGTAGTCAGGCATCATAAGTATATTCTGTATAAATATTGTAAATCATTTCATCTTGTTCATATGTTCCCTGAACTAAAAATGGTATCCTAGAGATACAGACAGTTCAGGAATTTGTTCATGGTGAAGCTGTACTGCAGCTTAAAATTCCAAATATAAATGAGACTATTTGTCTTTAGTATAACTTGAGAAATTAAAGGAAAATTTCCTTTTTTTAAGTCAGCATGACATATGAGGAAGAAAATGAATTTTTAAATACAAACAAAGATGTTTGTTTTTCTATGCTCTGCCTGTTAGTCTAATCATATCTTCATTTTGTGGATTCTGTCTTTATTTCCCTATATATTCTCAAGCATCAGCCCTGAGACAATTCCTTCTTTACATCTTCATGTATTCAGATGAAACTTGCCTGCACAAGTTTATTTTCCTGTTGGTTTAGGATGTACAATTAGATGTCTACATTCAAAACACACCTTTCTCTAAATCCAGCCCACTGAATAAAACTCATTATCTTAAGATATTTCTATGGACAAAGGTTATGCTTTTCTGATCCATATTAATCTCTTTGTCAAAACATCAGTAGATTAATTGGTTTAGATCAGAGCTACACAGTTTTGAGTAAAAGGCTGTGATTAATGTGAACTAAATACGACTGGATCAGCTCAGCATCACTCTGTGGTATACACAAACCTATTATCATTGGAACTGTGAGAGTGCTTGGTAAAAGCTCAGCCTTGGAAACCAAATTCCTTGTAAAAACCACCTGAGAAGGTGAGGAGATGAAAGGTGCCTTAACTGTGCCGAGGACTTTCTGTCAAAGAAGGTGTATTGTGAGCCAAGATCATTTCCACCAGCCAGGATGGCAAGCTGTGACATGAAGATTTATGTTTCACATTTAGCATTAAGTAAATAAAATAAATAAATAAATAAAATCAAGATCCAAGAGCTGCAGGAGCAGTCCTTTCACTGCCAGGCACATTTGAACTACTGCTGTGAAAATAAGGAAGGAGGGATAGCAGAGGGTAGGGGAGCTCATAAGAGTGAAGGATGGGAGAAGTCCTGCCCTGCAGAGGTGTTTCCTTTCATATGTCATCTGCACCAAAGGGCAGAAGTCACTCTCCCAGTTGACAAAAAGGCAGAAAAGATTCTGTTCTGGTAGAACCTGATACATTTTTCAGTTGCTAAGAGAGGTATAGCAACAGCCATTGAGGCAAATGAGGAACCAAGGAAGAGGAAAGTGGAACAATCTCATAATAGACAGAAAACAGCAAAAAGATACTACAGCAGGCTTGAACTTAGGACAATAAATAGAAACAAAAATAGTAACAAGAAGTAAAAATCCATGGAGGTGTAAGGGGGATGGGGAAAAGAACACCAGACAGAGAATGTGAGTCATAAGCACAATTGTGCAGATCCATTTCACATCTGCTCCACGTGAGGAAGCAGGGGCACCTCGGCATGCCTGAAGGGGAGCTCCCTCCCACAGGAATTCCAGGCATGGCTCTCTCAGCCCCCTCCCTTCCCATAATTAGAGAGGAAATGTCATAAACATTAATGTCCACTCTACATGAGAGGCACATAGCAAGTTAGACCTCATCCAAAAATGTTTTCCTGCACTACAACCCATCCTTGAAGTGCCATTCCTCTAATACAATGAGGTTTCATTCTTTAACTGCTTATACTACAATTCCCATAGCAGTCTGCTCATCTTTTCCTTATTTTAGCTGGCTGTAATAGCAAAACTCATCTTTATCATGGTTATAGGAAATAAAAAACAATTGAGTTTCTGCATTTATAGCACTGGATCTTTTGCAACCCCTCAACAGCATCCCTTCATGGCTGAGCTGCAAAATCTTAGATGTCTTCTGCATCACACTGTTTCCAGTCTATCTCTGTTCAACGTGAAATCTAAGCCTCTCTCTCCACACATTTCTTTGCAGATATAAAAGAGCTAAAGCTTAATGTGGAGAGAAGGAATTGTTTTTCCCCATTCTTCCCAATCACTGGGAATGTGGACAACATCCACAGCCTGTCCATTACACAGGCCCATAAAGTCAGAACTCTCTTCTATGCAGGACACTCTGTCTATGAGCTTTAAGTGAAATTTGCAAGAATATCCAGACTCCCATCTTTCGTTTTGATTGCTGCAACATCTTTTTTCTCAAATCTTGACAAAAACAGCCAGGCCATGCTCAAATTCGTTCACAACTGTGCTTAAACGATCATTATCTCAGGTTTTTCCTTTGACCATATCATTCTGCTTTTAGCATCCCCTTGTTAGGCTCCATGTTGTTTTTACATTAAGCATAAACATCTCCATCCTTGCATGGACCAGCAGAGTCAATGCTCAGCCCACTTGTCATTTCTCAGTCATCAGCTCTTACCTGTGACTGATTCATGGTGTTGGCTTCCTTCTCAAGCTTATCAGATGTCTTAGCATGAATGATTATTATTAGTGTGCTATTAGTATTCTCAGAGAGGTTTTGTTTTGGTTTTGGTTGGTTTGGGAGTTTTTGTTTTGTTTTTGTTTGGTTAGATATTTATAAAAGTAAATTACTTAGCTGCTATACTAGTTCTGGTTCTCTTTTGCTCAAAGATCCTCTTGGGACAGGATAAGGTGGGGTTTTTTTGTTTGTTTTTGTTTGGTTGGTTGGTTTTTGGTTTTTTTTTTCCAGGGAATAGGTTACAACTCCCAGATTATCCTGAATTACCTATACTGATTCCAGCAATTCATTTCAAGACAGGCTCCTTCAGGGATGCATTTACTTACAACAGCTAAGAGCAGATACTTTCAAGGCAAATATCAATCAAGAGTTAGTAGAAAAAAGATTCATTTATCTAGCCTTTTTCTCAGACTCACAAACCATGAAGGCTCTTCTAGAAGGTAGAGTTGAGCATAAGATGCAAGAAGTCCCCCAGCTTTCCCTTATTAGTTGAGTCTGAGCTGCATTTGAGCTTGGTGAGACTGCTGGTTAGTTTGGTGTCTTATATTTCTCAAGCACATAGTGTAAATGGAGAAGGGAAGAACTCTGCTGCCTTTTGTCTGCTTCTTCCAACAAATACTACAGGTGTTCCATCCCAACTCCTGTTGTTATTCTCCCTTTTCATCTTTTAGCTTTTGTCATTTTTGGAAGAATTTCAGACAGTACCTTTTCTTCTAGATTCCATGTGACTGTCCTATATGCACTCCTAGAGGTCAACCTAAATTTCCACTACTTTTCTTTGGACCTATCCTAACATATTGATAATTTGTGTAATGTTGTTTCCTTCCCTTTCTTATTAGATATTCTCTTCCAGTAGACTTTCAACTGATTCTGTTCACTGCCTGGGGTGTGCCAGGAGCTATAATTCTAGTCTCCACTTCACCAGTGCTATGTAATGCAAAGTAAAGTTTTCTCTGGCTAATTCAGACATTTAGTAGCTAAAAAAATAACAAAGAATAGCTGTCTAATATGACATGAAATCCAAATAAAATTAATTTGATGGACATTATCTAGTAATATGAGTCAGTTGTCTTAAAGTGGGGCTATGCTCAAAAATGAAAGCTCCCACTAATTTGAGTTGTTGGAAAAGTGTTAACGTTTAAATTTCTAGAGTGTCTAGTGTTCTATGCCTATTACTCTCCTCATGTTGGTCTCTTCATTGCTTGAGGACCAAAATGCAACTTTAAGAAAAATAATGTAAGAAAATAATCACACAGATATATAGAAAAGTACATAAAAGCATCCTTGACACAAAAAAAGTAAATCACAATGCTTACAACTTATTTCATTTTCTTTCTCCTCCTCTTCTTTTTCTAAGGCATAAAAAGAATAATAATAATAATAAAAACTAAAACAAACAACAACCAAAAAAGGAATACTGGCATAGTTATCATTCATGTTGATGTCAACAGCCCTGCATAGACAGGTTACAGGAAAATACCACCCCAGGGATCCTATTCATGGTACACAGCAGGGCCCTGTCTGTAATTACTGTGGCCTAGTTATTTCTCAGGGAAAGAAGTCCACCACCAGATCTTTTTTTTTTTTTTCTTAATAGGTGAAGTTGAACCTAAAGCACTGTAATTTTAATCAAATCTTTCCCATCTGTGTGTAGTGTCTCTAAGAAGTTGAAGATTTAAGTGTATGTTGTAGGGCTTGCTGAATAGTCCCAGAGGGGGGAGAAAGGGCAGAGAGATTGCAATTATGTTACACTTAAAGGTATTTCTGTTGCCAAGAAAGGGATGGGCGGGGGGGTGAGCCTTGTGAGGGTTTTTTCCCTTTCTCTCTCTTTTCCTCTTTCCCCTAGTGAGAGTTAAGATGATGTCATGGATGGAAAGGAAATACTGCAATAGAATAGAAGACAAAGCCAGAGTGAGAAGGGGGAACAATAAAGCAGTAGTTTATAATATGTCCATGAATTGTTTTAAGAATAAAAGTTTTCAAGAAGGATGATTAAATAGTTTGACACAGTATTTTCTGCACTGCTTCTTTTCCCCAAGGAAGTCTCATACTCAGAAGCCATAAGTAAGACCTTATATTGAATGTTACCTTTAATATTTTGATTTCTAATCTCTCATTCCTCTTTATGAGAGTCTATAGTTTACATGAAAAATCTCCTGGTTTTGCCTTTTGAATTTGAAAACACAGTTTTACAATCATGACAAAATTTATACAGGAGAAGAATCAGTTTCCTGTATCAGATATTTCAGTCTAGCAATTCCTTAGTCATAAAAGGTTATTAAGGATGCATGTACTTTTTGGAAATGAACAGAAGTCACAGAACTGACAGGTAATACAAAAATCTTGTCCAGAGAAGGGCTCATTTAGCTGCTGTAGTTTTAAAACAACAACACACTGAAAAATCAAGCTGCTATGTGCTTGCATTCTTAAAGCAAGAGCTATCAAAATAACATGTTGTTTCTTCAAGTTACGGTTTTCTGTTTTGATCGGTTGCCACTCTGGTTTCTAGACAACACCAGCATAAGAAGGGTGATGCTTAGTGTTCAACTGTTGCTTACAAATGAATTGTTTCTTCCCACTAGTTAAGTTATGTGTATTTTTGGGCAGCCAGCCTGCAGGTCTAGAGCTAGTCAAATGCCATTTCCCATTCCTGAGGCACTGTGAGCAGGAGGGTAGGTGCACCCATGGAGGTGTTAGTAATACTGCAAGTAACTGGATATCTCAAAAGTGCAGTTGAGACAGCAGAAAGTGCCCCTGTGGCACCTGCCTGAACAAACTCACTACCAAGGAAAGTGTGATAAGATTCTTTATTTGCTGAAAGCAAATTAACCTCCAAAATTGTTGACTGATTTACTCCAGTAGTACAGATTGACTCATGTGGGTTTGTCCTACCCCTCTGAGAGGGTGCAATGTGAAATACTGGTACCAGTTTATGTCCACAGCTGTAGAATTTCCTTACATACGTGCCTGAGCATGTTTTCATTAATTTTAGACCAAAATAAACTGTTGGACAGAAAAAGTAATGTGAACAAGTTATGCATCCTGAAGCAATTGTTTGTTCCAGTCTGTAATTTTCCAGGATATTCAGGATCTCCTAGATTCTACCCTGTTCATGTGTCATTGAATTGAGAGAAAGTGTCAAAGTTCAGAAGCATAGACCAAATATGTGGTCAATAATTCTCAACTCCAGAAAGGATAGGAGAAATAAAAGAAAGAATTTATTAAAAAAAAAAATCATAAAACTATGAAGTGTAGGAACATTTAGAGACCTTTTGAACAAAAAAAAAAAAAAAAAAAAATCTTCCTTTTACTGAAGTCATATTAATTGGGCCTCATTATATTCTCAACATAAAATCAAGTATCATTTACAACTTAGCTATTAGAAAAAGATAAGGAAAGAAGGAACACAAAAAAGCTTTTATTTTTCAGAAAAAAATTCAGATCATTTAAACAGTTTTCTGTTGTGACTCACAATTACCTCATAATACATTTCACTTCACACTAACATCTCTGTTCTTTGTACAGGTATAGTCTTAACCTAATTGTTGTTAATTTAAATATTTTTTAATTCAAACACATTTACTAACACAGCAAAGTTACATAACATATATGTGCATTTGTATATAAAAAAGCATACAAGCATAACATATTCAACATGTATTCTTCTTGGTAAATTCTTCTAAAACAGTTGCTTATTGTCCAAGACAACTTCAGATAGAGAAATACATAATAATGCAATACTAAGATTGTCAATATCAGCGTGAAAGACTGAAGGTAACCATTGAAAGTAGTGGATGTTCAATGTCAGTATTTTCTCATTTTATGTTATCCATAAATAGAAATTATGATTAGTAGCATGTCTAATAAGGACAGTTAAGAGAAAATTTTTGCAGAAAAAAACCTTGCAGAATTATGTTGGAAGACTTTTGGTTTAAGTTCAAGTTAGATTTGGGTTTGGCTTAGTTTACTTTGTTGCTCTTCATATCAAAATTTCTGTTGGCCTAGATTACTACAGTTTAAGAGCCAGAAGAAAGAAAGAACAATTAATTTGTTGCTGGCATTGGTAACCAAACATGGATTTTCTGGATTTATCTTGTCAATGATAAGCTGTTCCCTTTCTAGAAATACAGGGATGGTAAGGGCTGAAATGTTTAATCTAATGCCCTGTAAGCAAAAAGTAGCCTTTTCTTCTGGTATGCGAGTTAAAGATTGATTTTATTTTCCCGAAGACCCTCATAATTACATTAGGACTCCCATCCTGCTGAACCAGTTTACAATTAATAGAGTGGCAACCTGCTGCTTAGTTTAATGTGTATCTCACTCTTCTGAACAAATAGGAGTGAACATATCGCAGTGTCTGAAGGAACAAAATTTCCAGAGTGCCTTTTAATACAATGGATTTCTTTATAGTAAACTTACAGACAACCTGGAAGAAAGTTATAGGATAAAAGCAAATATGCATCAAATATAATATTCACTATTCCCTAAGTTTTATTTCCTGCCCTGTGAGTACCAGGAGTCATATCTCCCACCCTCTGAGTTTCTGTCAGCAATCAACACCATTTACAACACGTGCTGCATAAAGTAAAATTGCATTACAATGATGGTTGATCTCTGTTATGACATGTATCTTCATGGCTACAGACGGGAAAGATAACTCATCAGTGAAATAGCCATGAATGTCTGTCTTTCCTGGTAAGAAGTGTCATAATAGATATTGGCCCTCACGTGCTACCTATTTACAAAATCCTTGTTCTTCGGGAAAGAAAGTTATTTATAAAGAGTAAGAAAGTTAAAGCTCAGGAATATAGGTAGAAAAGGAATTTTTTTCAATTCTATATGACTTAAAGTCGGAATTTTGTCATTATGGGACATACCTAAACCCAACCTATAAACATTAATATCTGACAGCATATTGTTACATTCATATGTATACATAAATGCACATGCTCTGTGTAATATACACCAAAATGTCATACTAAAATTTTGTCCTTGAAGAAATTTAATTATAGTTAACCTGTTAATGGGTGAGACAAGGATATGTTGTCTGCAAAGATTGCACACGAGCTCCAATTAAGCCTTTATAACTTTGTGTTCTGTCGCATGTACTGCAAAATTACTGTCTTCAAGGTGCCTGGAAAGGATTGCTTCTGACTGCCTTCTTATGGAATAAAAGAAATCCCTCCCACATACCTGTCAGTCTCTCTCTGCACCTTTTCAAACCACTGGCCAACTGCAGTTACATTTGAAAGAGTAAAACTTTTAAAGAACATTAAACTCCTAGATGTTTTGTAAAATTCAGTAGGTGAAGAAAGAATGCTTCTCATGACTTTCTGTCTAGAAATAGCAGGGGGAACTTGGCTATTACATGTGCAGGGGCATTTGCCACAGAGGTGATCTGAAGTCTGCAGCAGTGTTACAAGAGAGAACCTGGGGCATCACTAGGGTCTAATAACATCCAACAGGTGCCTTAGAAAAACCTGGCCTTACATGTTCTACTGCTCACAGATACTTCAACTTTTTAAAAATGAAAACATCTTCTCTGTCACTCCAGTTGTACAGTCATGGCTTTTGTAAAACCTGCCTTTGTCTTGGGCAAATTTCTTTTTAAGAACTTCAGTTCATGGGTTGTATGGTCAGAAGGGAATTTCCAAAATTGAGCTCCTAGCTTGACCTGCATAACACAAGCCACATAATTTTATCTCCTAGTTCCTGCAGGATTATTCTCCTTTCCCATGTAAGTGAACTACATTGAATTTAATAAATCTACAGAGCAAAAAGATTTAGAGATGAAAGATTATTTTCTTCTCCTGGCTAAGACCCTTTCCAGAGAAGAGCTCAGGAACTGGAAAAGTCATATGCAGTGGGTAATAGTATGTGTCAAATTAAACATGTATTTATGTTTTTTAGTGGATCTGAACTAAGCTTGTGGATTCCTATGAGATTAGGCAACTGAATTCCTTTCTGATCTATAAAGCTGCAGCCTTCTAAAATGCAATGTCTTTAGTCATCAGTCTGAAAAAGTCAACTCATGACATTGCTGTAAAAATCCTGTTTTTCAAACTCTCCAGAAAGTTATCGATAGACCAGGTAAGATTATGAAACACTGTCTAAAGAGATGGATAAGAGTGTAATTCTCAAAATACTCTTCTTATATATGCTTATATATGCTGATTAAGAATACCGGCATATTATGCTGTTTTATTTCACTTTTATCCTGAAATTTTGTTTTCATCATAAGAAACAAATCACAATAAACTGAAATACACACTTGTCATGCTGTAAACCCATAGAAACTACTACAAGGTAATTTAAAAACAAATTCATATATTTAGATTTTATCACCCAGTAGCTCTCTGATTTGTTAAGTAAAAGCATTGTTCCCTGATAAAATATCCATAAACTTTAAGTGTGGTCTACTCTATTTTCCCTTGAATATACATAAGATTTATAATTTAATATTATATATGCAGGTGCAAGTATTTAAACTTTACCTTGTAGTTTAATATATAAGTAACAAGCCACTTTTGAGTGCATGTAGGTGTTTGATTTTTCCCAGAAAAAAGATATATTAAAGAGAACATAAAAGTAACTTTTACCAATGTATGGATGCTTCATTTTGCACAAGAAGAAAAATTACGAAGTGCTAACCACACATATAGTGAAAATAATAAGTCTTAATTTGTCCTCTACAAAACTCAACCCATCACTGACTTTTTCAGAATTTTTGAGAGTTTTGTTTATCACCTCAGCAGGAATTTAAGAAAAACATGCCACAATGAACCCACAGAGACACCTTTTTATTCCCAATCTCTTGAAACTTTTTTGGAGTGTTGATTGCACCTTGTCTTGTCCATGCATTTTGATACATCCCTTTGCTTTAACATGCTATACGAAGCCACTGTTTGTATATGGAGATAATGAAATGTTTGGGTTAGGAGGCATGCAGAATACACCTGTGATATTACATTATGTCAGTATGATTCTTAGGCTCTGATCTGTATTGTGGGTTAATTAAGGCATGGGAAATAATGTATATGAAAAGATATATCTTCTTTACTTCCAATGAAATAAAAATTTCAGATCAAAAACATCTGTCTTTTTTCGTTTATATGTCAAAACGTAATTGGCTATGGTTGGGTTTTGTTGCCTTTATTACTTTTAATAGCTGTACAGCCACTGATTGCCCAAGCTGATGGTTAATTTAATTTCTGTCAATACAATATTGGGGCTGTCTGCATATTCAGGCCATGATTAACTGCAGCAGAGTCCATAACAGTAGTGTTATTATTACTGCATTTAACTACCTCTCAGGAGAAGACAAATTAAATTATGTTGAAAATGCTGTTGATTATCATTACGGACTTATTTGTAGAGCACAATTACTGATCTGTTGTAAAATAAATCAAATTTTTTATCATCGTGGTATAAATTAAATGTAATGTAGGCGAAAGGAGAGTGGTTACTGAAAGAGTTCAGGCAGCTTTGTATAAGTCAACTGAGCACTGAATTAAAATAATAATCACAGATGAACATGATATTATATTTTAATAACAAGCTACTTCACGACCAAGTGTTCATAGATTATGGGACTTCAACAATAAAAAAGCAAACTTAAAATGCTTTATGTGCTGTTAACTCAAACAAAAGACTGAGGCCTTCATATATAAATTATTTTCTACTGCTGCCTCTACATAAACTGGAAACTCACTTCAAGTGACCAATTTAAGGCACCACTTTAAAAATATAATTACACTAATAGCTTACATATGATAATACTTTAGCTCTCCTCCTTCCTCTATGATATACTAATCTCTGCCATAGTGTATTAGTACCTTATGAAATGTGGGCCTTTACTGATAATTCCAGTGAAAACAAAATATGTGCAACACACTAGCAGATATTTAATTACACTGAATGCTCACTATTAAATGCCCCTTAACCCTATATCTGCAGAAAGGCCAAGCAGTTACTCACTGATTCACAAAGACAAATGAAAGCAGGTATAAATGGTTCTTATCTTGCCCTCTCCATAAGTCACATTTCTTTTGACCATCAACCATGTCAGGAACCCAAGATGTAATGCAAGGGAGACATAAGTAGAAGCTTCCCCCATTTTCTTTCCACCCCCATTTCTCATAGGAGTAGTTCCTCAGCTGGCACACACATTGTATCTCCATCAGATTTGCCAAAATTCTCATGATTAGTATCGATAAGGGATCTGTTTAACAGGGACTTGTACCACTTACGAGTGTTCTTAGAAATTGTACTTGCCCATCAAAACCATTCCTCAACAATTTCTGATGCAAAAGAGTTCTTATTCACTACGATGCATTCCAGCACTCTTTACACAGGAAAAAATGCTATTGACATTCATGGACATTTTGCCTACAAAGAAATCACATAAAATGCTGCAGAATAAGTTGTTTCAGTGGATGTCCATCAACTCATGGAATTCAGGATTTCTATTTTTAATTCTGCCAGACATTATTACTTTGTTCTACAATTCTCCTGTAATTGTCTCATAGTAACCCCTTCTCTATGCTTACTACATTTTCAGCAGGAGTCAGTCATTTCCATGAATGAACTAAATCTGCACAAAGGGTACTTGAACCCCACAGTTCCTGGCACGCCAACTGAGTTTTTGTTCCTGGCACACTGAGCTCCTAACTGCATTAGGCATGCCTGGAGCTCCATGGCACTCCTTATATGTTAATCACATCCATTATACTCCATGCCTTGCAAAAATTTATATAGAGATCCAGAGTATACAAGCAAATTACATCTGTAAAGCACCCTTTGGCCTGGCAAAAATATGATGGGCAGTGAGCCACGAGTTCTCGTTTCAGCTCTCCATCTGACGTTAATAATTCTGTGCACTACATAACCCTTATTATGCAGCAAGGCCTCATTAAAGAAAGAGACAAGTATCATTTGCCATATTTTGCAGAAAGATTAACTCAGGAGTCCTCATTTGTTGTGCAGCAAGACTCAAACCCCAGGTTTTTAAGAGAGCAGACCCATGTTGTCCACATATAGCCAAGATGCATTTCAAATCTGTGTGTTTGTCTGGGCTTTCCAGAGTTACCAAGCCACATTTCCATTTGTAGCCAGAAGATGAACCAAGAATTTTTGCACTGCTGATAAATGTATGAACACCAGCATTATTTTACATGACAGTGGTTTTCTTTTTTGTTTCTATTGTTTAAAGACATGAAAAATATCATACTAATTTCTGTCTTTTGGTAAAAGGGCAACTGAAATAATTTGTAGAAGTATCTCAAAAGATCAGAGGATTCAAAGAGTGAAACCCTTGTACAAAACAGAAGAGCAGATAACGAGGCGCAACGAACTAAAGTTTTTATCTTAGCTGAAATCTAGAGGCATTGAGATCTTCACTCACTCTGCTACAAACTTGCTTTAATCATGGTGTGCTCCTGCTTCCAGCTTAAGCCATAGCCACCCGTGGGTGTTGTGGTAGCTGCACCCATCTTGCTGTGGACATGGTAGCCAAGGGCTGTCTGGAGTGGTGCCCCAGACGTCTTGCTGGTATGCAAATATGACCATAAGTCACTCATCTCTCTATAAACAGCCACAGCCCAGGCCTGGAGCTCTCCTGTAGGCAGCGGGCTGCACGCCAGGATCTCTCCTGGAGCAGGGACTCCTCTCAAGGTTACTCCTGCAGGCTGAGATCCCCTCCACAGCAGACCCTCACTAAGTGGTTAACAGCATGATGAACCTTGACCTCTTAGCTAAGGGGTCTAAAGGATTCACTGTGCACATCTAATCCTTTAGCAATAGCCTGTTGATCAAATCTGAGACTAGAAGTGGATTCAGATGCACCTAGACTCATCTCTGAGGGAAGCAAGAGGATCTGTTCTGAAACTCATGACTCAACAGGAGATAAAATTGTCTCCCTGACAGTTTCTCTGACCCTACCCTCTATGCAGTAAAAAATCAAGTGTACCTTGCCAGTGAATCTTGTTAAACCTCTATCACAATTACTATCAAAGTTTGTTAAATTGCTTGTTTATATCAATAAACACATTGCTGCTTCTTTCTTATGAGCGAAGCACATCACTCCATCAGCAAGGTAACACTATCATAATTCAAACTTGTCTTGCTATTATTTATATTAAAAATATATCATTTCATTCCCACTTTCTTTTGGCTTGTTATATTGGCCTGAAAAAGCTCACTTTTAGCATTATTTAAAATGTGAATGTGTCACACAGTCTGTTCATTTAAATCAGTGTTTCACCATCAAAGCCACACACTGAATTGCATATAATCAAAAGTTTTTTGTTTTTGTTTTTTTTTTTAAGTCTTTAACCATTTATCACCACTACACAACATGAAATTCTTCTTGGCACTTTAGACTACCATAAGAAGGAACAGGCCCTGCCACATGGAATTTATAATGCAATTTCAAGTGTGAAACAAAATAAGGGTTAGCAAAACCAGAAGGGCAAGATTTAGCTGTACTTTGAGAAAGAAAAGATGCACCACAGAAGGAAATAGAAAATGTGCAGATATAATCTGTTCTTAAAACATTCTGAGAATCCATTATGGAAAAGGGTGATAGACTCTGAATGAAAGGAAGTTGCTAGTGAGCTTTTCATACTATGTGGGGAACATTTTTGTTCAGTTTATGTTATCAGCCAAATGATTTTCAGTTTTCGTGTAGGACTCACTACTTAGTGTTTCTGCTTCAAAAAAAAAGGACTTATAGAAAACTGGTTCTGGAAAACCTTAAGAGATCATGTTGCTAGAAACAGCATATACAGTCCTAGGTTTCCTACTTGCACATTTATGCAGAAGAGGAAAATTGCTCAGAAAAAGTGTTTAACCATTGTTTCTATTCACACACTACTTCCCTCATCCTAAAATGATGTTCTATATTACAAACGAGGTCAACTAAGCTACACCAAAATCAAGGGGTTCAAAAAAAAAGCAGTAAAGGTTTCAGTCTGTGTAGATATGTTCTCACCAGCTCTCACTGTGTAAACTTCCTAAAGTTCACTTCCAATACAGCAAATTAACACAAATTTGACCCAAATCTACTCATGTGACATTAACAGAGAAATGTGTGAAATCATACATGCAAAAGAAAATTAACTCAGTACTCTTTTCTATTTTTTGAAAAGGTAAACAGTGTAAGCTTTGCAAACACAAGACTATGAAAGAATGCAATTTTATTAATATTCCACTTGTTTAAGGATTACAAACACCCATAAAAAGCACACCAGCCTGCAGTAAATGATACCAATATGTTCTCCTAATAGTGAATGCTTTGACTGAAACAGCACAACTACTTCAATATCTGCTCAATACAGGTGAAATTCACTCCACAAAGGTGGAACTCTGAAAGGATCCCAATACAGTAGTGGAGGGCACTGAGCTTATTTGATGTGACACACTCCATTTATCTTCATGAAAGTTTCAAACTCATGAGATAGATACAAACTGATGTCTATTGTCATTTACTGGGAAACTATGAGGTGTAAACACTTCCCACAACTGGCTCACAAACATGAGGCAGGATGATAGCTTTGATGGCACTGATGGATGGTGTCCTTATGGCCAGGGGAAGGAGACTCACATCAGCACTGACACTGTGGGATCTATCAGCTGTCTTTAAAACAAAGTGGATCACAGGAGAGTACCAGAGCACAAACACATAACAGTGCTAGGACTTTGTTCTCTCCTCAGGAATAAAGCACATGTGATTTGATGACTGTTCACAGATGCCACCTGTAAGGTTCAGAGATAAACTGTTCTTCGTTCATTAATTATGCCTTATAATTATGTCTTCCTGTATGGTTAATATAATCCACACAAGACAAATCATACTATGGAATGATTATGAACTGACCATATATAACCATGACAGAGTAGGCAGACCAATCCCTGCCCACAAATGGGGGAAAAACTACTGTCCCTCAAAAAATGGTTGCACACTGCTTGCTACATATTTCCACAGAAAACATATCTGACATACATGTCTTTAGGCATCAGAAATACAGATGGATGAGAAATAGGAGTCTTCAGCTTAACTTGGGCAAAAGAGGTAATGCAGCTGGGTAGGATAAAACTACTTCAGTAACCAGCCAAGTTATTACTCTCATTAATTGTCAAAGCCATCTCTCTGCTCTTGTTAAAGCAAAGCCATCTAGGAATCTTCCCCAAGCTTGTTCAGCCTTAGGACAGACTTTCAGCTTGAATTGTAGAAATCTTTATACAATACTTTTAGCTATCTGCGTAAGGCTTCACTTGGACCTCTGCATACTCAGACACCACTTCCTTAATTATAGCCTAATAACTTCCTTAATAATTCCAAGTTCTAACAAATAACATCACGAAATAGAAGTGGATGATTATATAATATATGGCACACTGACAGAACTCAAAGCAACTGTTCAGGAAGGGTGTAATTATCCATATTTCACAGATCCTTAAAGTGAGGTTCAGAGGGGTAAAATCTTTCCCCGGACACAGGGAAACTGTTGTAGAGACAGAAGCTGTCATGTAGCCTTTATTCCTATACTATCCTACTGTGTTTTGAAATGTGGAGTAAATGAGACATTATCATAAAATGTGCTGTAATCATGACTTTGATTAAACCCCAGATCATGTTAAAATACTGGATTAAGCTCAGTATTTAAAAAAAAAAATTACATCCAGTACAGTAATAGAGGGACACGTTGAGCAGTTTGTTTTATTGACTCTTAATTAGAAATATATGCTTCGTTTATCACAGTACTCTCTGTAGGAGATCAAGGTGCAAGAGGTTTCAGTCTGATGTCACCATATGAGCAGGCTGGGAACAAGTACTTTTCTATAAATTAAAATTAGTGCTTTAATAGGGCCTAAAAGAATTTTAAAAATTGTCTATAGGGATGAGTAAATAATTGTTTTGTCAATACATTTTTTTCTTGGTCTGTGAGTTTTTAGAATTTTACTTTGCTTTGGAAGAAGTATTTACACTTGGCTCTTAGACAAAATTTTGATCTTCTTTCAGATAATTACCGGCCCCATGTTAGAATGAAAACTCTGCTTTTCCAGGAAAACCCTGTACAAGTCTTTCAAATATCTTCATTTGTTAAGTCAATAATAAGATTGCTGTAATTCTCTGTCACACCAATAGTTCTAGATTCAGTTATATGTGACACATAAGTTACTAATGCCAGTAAAACTTCTTGTTCAAACAGTATTCTATGCTACTTTTAGAAACCAAACACTCTACCACTTAAGCAGTGAAAACGTATCTGATCTATCTTGTAAAATAATCAGATATATTTTTAATATACTTTGCACACTATGTAGCTAATTAAGAAGATTTTCTGTAAAATTGTTGGACCTGAAGGGTACTCTTGCATCTGCAATATTGCAGGCAAACAAAACAAACCACCAACAAATCAAGGAACAGCCTTTTCTCATTGCATTCTGACAAATGAAAAATATCCTACATTATTTTTAAACCTATAGATTCATCATATTTCTCATGAAACTACAGCATCAAGAAGAAAAACATTTAGAATATCCATAAGATTACTGCCCAGAATAATATTTTTGTTGTTCAGAAAAAAAAAAAAAAAAAAAAAAAAACCCACAAAAAAACAAAACAAAACAAAAAAAAAAAACCCAAAAAAAAACCCTAACCAACCAACTAGCCAAAAAAACCCCAAAACCCACCCATAAATATGTGCAGAAGTTACAATTTATTGCAATGTTCTGTGATCATTCCAGGCTCAATGTGAAATAAAAATACAGATCAGGAGCACTGTTTGCAGCCACTACACACAAAACAACTCATATTACCTCTTTTCAGCTTTTAAAAGGTATAATTAGACAATGTTAGTCTAGTGCTTCATCTGAAACCTGGGCCAGGTCTGGCTGAATTTTTTCTATTCTGCAACAACAGGTTTTTGACTTACATTACATTCATTCTATAAACGTGACTGAAATTTCCTTCAGAAACATCTCCCATTCTCTCACCAAAAAAGCATACATGATGCAGGTGTTCAAAAAGCACTAAACAACATCACAAAAATATTTGCTACCAGATTTATTTGCTAGCTTATCTATCTATTAGGATTTATAAAAAAAAATGAAACCAAAACGAAACCCAAAAAACAAAAACAAACAAAAAAACCCCCACCTTGAGACATAAGAAAAAATAATTGTGGAAGCTAGCTTAAGAGAACAAGATGTTTATGTCTCTGCAAATGTGTTTTACTATTCTTGTTGTTGATGATGTTACTGGTTTTATTCTTTACTTGTCCACTGATATTTTGAATTAAATTATCATCCAATCCATGAGTATCTCTAGTGTATATGAAAATATGTCCACAAAATCATTTTAGTCCTTTAAGTCTATGCTGACAAAAATATATGTTCACTAATACATACACCAAACTTTAATTCCCTTGTACTTAATACATGAACAACAGGCCTGGGAGCAAAATCTTCACCTCTCTGATCCAGAGCATCAGGCCCTATGTCTGGTTTTCTCCATCAAGCATCTCAGAGAATCAGTACTCAAAATATTTCTACGTTTTATTTGTTCTTATTTCCAATTACAACTATTTGTAATGTTTTCTCCCATGTTACTCAGAGTAGCAAAACCCAAGGGAATATATCTCTTTCTCTAACACAGAAAAATAACTGCATTTTCTGACTAAAACTTAATGGTGATTTTCTGGGCACGTCCACTGCAAGGGGCATCTCTATTGCTTTCAGGGGTTTTTTTTAAATATTTACCTGAAAGACATACAAACCCACAAAATCTGAGCAGGGTGAAAAAGCATTACAAGGAACAAACAAAAAGGAAAATATTACAAAAGCAGAATGCAAGAGCAGCTTGTTTCATGTGAAGGTGAAGAAGTTGACTTTCTTGGCAGCAAGTTCATGGGCTTGACTTGTGATATCATCTGAGGATCCCCTTGACATGAACTTCAGAAGTATTCACCATACCCAGTGCTACAGGGATTTTATTATTTTGAAACTCATTTTCTTAGTGCACTTTTGAACATGAAACCCTAAATGATAGAGTACTCTGAAATCAGTTGATGAAAAATGCTAAAGATAAATGTTATTATCAAGGGCACTCAAAATGAGGTTGAGCTATTTTAAATGCAGGTATGTGTTCCCAGCTAGTCTAATCGATCCCATATAATACATGTAATTGCAACTTTATATCTTATTATTGTCTCCATGGGGGTTTTGTGGAAACAAGATGCTACAGATTACACATTTCCTATGATAGCACACAAACATTAAACTATGTTTTTAAAGAATACAAACATGGAAGCCTTAGTGAAAAGTGGGCAGCATTCCTTTTTATGGGAAACCTTATTTGTAGAGATGCAGTCCAAGGACTCCTTTCTCCCAAAATAGCACAGAAAAATGTCCAACTGCCTTTGATCAAATAAAAAATCCACCTTGTAGTCATCCCTGTTAAGCAGAAAATATGGAAGTTAGTGAATGGACTAAATTAGAAGGACTAAATTAGAGAACCAAGCCGAGAAAGGATTCAAACCCAAGAATGTATTTTGGCAAAATTAATCCTTAGTTTAAAATGACACATCAGAAAAGAAAACCTTCCAAAATCTGTTAGACTTTTTTAAGCATCTTGCACTAATTCATCAAGGAACTTAAGGAAAAAATAATTGTAAGACATTCAGGAAATGCAGCAGGATTCAGGAAAAGAATTTGAAGATGTTTAGGTGCTGCAACACCTAACTGTGGGAGCTAGGTGTAAATAGTTTGAAGAAACAGCTTGTTCTTACTTGAAATCCAGGAACTTTGTCCCAGATACAAAACAAATTTAAAAATTTTGTTGCTTATCACATCTGTGTCCCTTGAAATTATTTAACTCATTATTCACTATACATTTTCACTCATTTGTTTATCCAGATTTTTCTGAGACCAATATAATGAATATTGAACACCCAAGATGAGCACAAATTTTTACTGGTTTGATAAATCAGTGGAAGGCCTACCATAACAGAAACCACACTGTGTTCATTAACATAGGTTTCAGTATTCACTAATGCTATGTTACTGGCTTTAGCATTATAGGCAATAGTTTAATATTTTCAAGAAAAGAAAATAATCACCTTCAAAGGCTAGTTTATTATACTGGTTCAGGTTATCACCTTTGCTTCAGAATTTTCCCAATTTAATTTTTTTATAGTAATGCATTTTTGATATTCAATCACTTAAGCTACTTTATTCTACTTTAGCTACATAGCTGCTGATCTAGATTCACAGATAATCTTTAGACAAAATGATTCATAGATAATTTTTAGACAAAAATAGATAATATTTAGACAAAATATGGTTTATTGTCTTCCATAATGAAAATTATTTTGTGATTGAGTACTTTTGCTGCTGAAGAGGATGCAATTCCTTGTCATCTGTCCAGCTTCAGCTATTAACAGTTATAGGATTTTTTCTAGTTGTACCAAATAGATCAAAAATTCCTGTCATATTCCCCAAACATGTATCTAAACCAATCTGAAATTCTTCAAGTATTTTAGTACTACTTTCTGTAGGTGCCTTTCATTATGTTAACCAGTCCTGTAGTGGTTTTTATCTCAAGGTCTCCATATATCAGTATTCTTTCTAATCATGAATATCTGGAGTAGACACATTATTTCAGCAGCTATTGCTTCTGTATCAAATATAAAATGAATGTATTCCCTTATTCTAAAAAAATCTTCTATATTGGCTCCTGAAGGTAGCACTAACATGTTGAACCATGGCACTGCACTAAGAGTAGAGCACAGTAGCAATATCCACAATATCCCTGGTGAAGTTGTTTCTCACCCAACTTTATCCTACACTTCTTTGTTCCTAGGTGCACAAAGCTTTGGCCATTGAAATGGATCCTTCTTTAACTTTTGCACCTGTTTATTTTTCCATCCGAAGCATATTTCATCAGTAATCTGTCACTGTGCAAATTTCACCCATTCAAATGATTTGCTCACTTCCATGTCAACAACCATGCTACAAAATGGAATTATATATGCAACTATGTTCCACAGGGCCTTCTTCATGCACACACAAACTACAATACTGAAATATGAAATTTTTTCTAATTTCCTTTTTCATCATAGATGTTGGCTGGCATCTTACAACAGTAGGAGCAAGATAGTTTTCTCTTTTTTTCTGGGTGTAAAATCATATTCAGACTTATCTTACAGTCTGAATGTAGCTGTGTGTATTTCTCCCTCCTGAATTCATTTTCTGCTGCATCATAAATGAAACTAGTTTATTAGTTCTTTAAAGAGTAGGACAAAAATTCAAATCTGCCATGTCTGGACACACAGATTTTCTGAAAAATACTATGTAGGTTGTAATGTTATTGCTGCAAGAGTAAAAAAAAGGGAAAAAAGGTATATATTTCCAGGATATAATCATAACAGTTGTGTAGCAACTGCGCTTTATTTCAACAGTTTGATACAAGGTGAGCTATACATTCTTGCATACAAAAAATGCCTTTTCTCCCATCTCTCTCAGATTTTTGGACAACAGAGATTCATTTGTCAGAATGTTACAGAACTCAGCAGAGATCATCTGACAAAAACTTTCCAAGGAAAAAGAAAAAGATCAGGTCAGTGTTACATATAGGAGATATAAGTTCTAGCCAAATAATGTTCCTCTTCCCACCACAAAGTGCACACTGTAAAAAAAATTAAAAAGGTGACTGCCAGCCTTATTGGTCCCAAAGGATGTCATTGTCTTCTCAGACCTCCTGATGTCACATCACCCCTGACTGCAATGGCTGCCATATGAACAGCAAAGCTTTCATGTGCTGAAATCTAATTGTGGAGGGTCTGCCACAAATTTTTAATTTTTTTAATATATTTAGTGCATCACTGTGAGGCTTCTGGCAAAAGGCAAGGTCTGAAAAGATTTGGTCTGAAAACATCTTAAAAACGTACATAAGCCACTCTTTTTTCAGAAAAATTCTGTTTCTTAGACTGCAGTTTTGTTTTCCACCACTGCAAACTCTTCCTAAGAGCATGTATATCATGAAGAGTTCAGTGATATATGTTTCAGGGTTAGTTTTATTTATCACGGTTACAAATTGGGCCATCTCTTAGAGAATACCCTTTTGCATGCCTTCTTCACATAGTTACAGATAGACATTTGTGAGCTGAAGGATTGTAAAGCACATTGCTGGCAACAAAAGAATTTGAAAATAGTCAGAAGCTAGAGAGACCATTTTCTTGTCTTTGGAATATTTCCTTCAATTTGCCAGCCACTATGCAGAGAGCATCTGTGTTAACAGAGCGACAAACATTTCCAAAAACTTACTTATTATCATTTATGTTTCACGAGGATAAAGCTTCTCTAAGTCTGAACAAATAGAAACAGAGAAGGTAGCCTGGTATATCATGTAAAGAATAATGCATAGGTGGCAAAAATGGCATCTCATTGTTGAAGTTTTTTAATAACTTGCATCAGTATAGTTATTGAGTAACTAAAATTACTCTTATTACTAAAATAACTCCACTTAAAATTACATAATTTTAAGTGGAATTATCCATATATCCATATATCCATTTATCCATTTATCCATATAAAAACCAATCATTGCTTAAAATTAACTCTTGACTATCTATATTTCCAGCACAAGATGTGAAATGCATGCTATGATATAATGCATTTTCTTCATTTTAGAAGTGGTCAGAAGAACAAGAAAGAAGGCTAAAACTTATTCCTTGATATTTAAATGGAGATCACTTCTTTCGATTTACAATCAGAAAGAAAAAATTCACAAAGTTTTAAATGCTAAGGAGTCAAAAGTAAACTACTGAGGAAGTATAGTTAAAGCTGCAGGATCAACTCACACTTCAGAACACAGTAGTAATCTAAATTCAGCTAGTAATAGCCACAAGAAAAAAAATACTCTATATTATGCAATGTATATCAGGAAATTGTTAATGTTAAACAAGGATTAGCTGTGAAACAGAAATAAACAAGTAACCTACAGAGGATAAAGAACAAAATTTCTTCAGGAAGGACCTTTTCCAACATGACAGCTCATGGAAGATTAAAGGTGCTCTCAAAAGGCATCTATAGGTCACAGCTATAACATATACCCCAAGATTTTCCTTTTGTATTTATCAAGTGAAGGAAAATAAAGCAAGTATAACACACAAGAGATCATTAAGCAGATGATGAAGACAGACTTTAACTTACCATAGTAGATCTTTTCTTGGACAAAATTAATTTGGTTGACTCTGTTGCCAGGAGATGTTTAGGAGAGAGCCAAGAGACTTATGGCAATAAATCAATGAGAAATAAAATAAACACGAATTAGAGATATTGTCAGAAAGTTAATGTCTTGCTATCTTGCTTTTCATAATACAAGCTAATTCCTTATAAATGTTCCAGCATTTTTGCAAAGGATTTTTTTTCTTAAAGTGGCACTGATCCTAAGGACATTTGACAGAACTTCAGTCAGAAGCAGCAGAAAAAGACAACTAAATTCTTCTTTCTGCTCAATGTAGTGTCTTAAGAAAAATCAAATCAAACCAGACAAAATCAATCAATCAAACAAACAAAAGACAAGCAGCAAACTACCAAAAAACCTTGATTGAGTGATAATGGGAAGGCTGCAGTGTATAGTTCTCTCTATTGAACAGTTTCAGAAAGTGACCTGGGCTGATGTGGGTCAGTTATCAGAAGAAAGCAGTTCAGAAAAATACAGTTTCTACAAAGTGTAATTGTTAATGCTATCAGTGCAATTTGCATCCTCCTTGAAAAATCATGATATTGGGAGGCAGAAAGACCATTCCAGTCAGGTTTCAGCTCAGATTTGGAAAAGTACTCCAGTACATGCAGACATCAACAAGTCATGACAGTTCACTGTATAATAGGCATGTATTCAGGAATGCAATTATATTCTGTCTTCTCTAAAATAGTGTCCCTTTTGTTTCACCCTGAGAAATCATTCTTTGCTAGAATACACACTGTTGGAGAAGTACATAGAATTTACATTGTGTTATACAACATGAAAGCGGAGCATTTTTAAAGGAAAGGAGTGACTCCTATATATGTCCAGCTTTTGAAAGCTATTAACATCATATGGTAAAATTGCCATATAATATATAAATTAGAATCAGCAAATATTTCTTTATTTGAGAAGATTTTCTGTCTCTGAAACAAACAGAAATATCAAAGAAGCAAAATGCCCATTATTTCATGTCAAGGAAGGTGCATATAAGCAAATGAAATGGATAATTTAAAGTAAAAGCAATACAGAAATCTCACTTTCCCCTTCCCCTCCTTTCTGTACTCATATATACACCACACAAGAGAGGTGAGATGCTTAACAGCATGATAAAATGATGCTCCGATGGCAAACACTTTAGGGAACTGACTTTCAGCATCCTGTCTGTCTTTAGGTTGGTCTTATTGCTTAGGTTGTAGAGTCAGAAAGTTATTTAGCTGTACACATTATGTTCTGAGTGAGCTGAGTGCATGTAATTTATGACTGTTGCACTTTAATGCATATTTAATAAAGCTGCAGACATTTATACACCAAATCAACTGTGTCAATTTTGTTTGCTTTGGGAAGATGGAGATGTCCCATGGCAATGCTGACACTCCTAGTGAGATTTAAATTGTAAGACATTTCATTTGAGAGGAGAGCTCTTTTAATGTACTATAGCTTGATACAGCAAAAATAATCAGCGAGGGCTGACTAACAGATACAGGGAATAAGAACTAGGATAAGTCTTGTAAAGAGTCTCACCTTTTGCTTGCAGACAAGAAGAAGGAAATTAAATACTAGCTGGCTCAGAAAACCCCCAGCGAACAACCAAAGCTGACAGTTAAATTTCACCTCAGGTTTTAAGAGGTGAAGGGGAGTCCATGTACAACAGGGAAAGAAGGATAATCTTTCTAAATTAACATTGTTTACAGAAGTTCAAAGTGTCATTTCTTTTTTTTTCCTTACTAAGACCACTACATAAATAGAAGTGACTTTTCTTCTCTGCCATTAAGTTCCATTGCAGAAGCAGGCTCCCTCCTGTTGCCTTGCAATATTAACTGCAGTTTTAATCTGAGATATTTGTACCCATTACAAGGAAGATAAATTTGTGTTTCGTCTCTTCATACGCTTTTCAATCAAATCAATCAAAATGTTAGGGCAAGAACATCAACTGATTCAATAGTTTCTAAGTTTATAAGCCCTGTAAATAACTGCACATGGAAGACATCTCTCATCCAGTGAAAAGGCTGGACTAAAGCTAGCTGCTATTTGAAGCACAGATCTGGACTGCAGTCCTTGTTCTGACAGTCTCTCAGATGGATCTGGCTTACCTAGCCAAGCCTCAATGCTGCTAATAGCCTGGAGGTCTGCAAGGCAGATTTGAGGAGACCGTGCCAAGCTGCACACTGCTGCAGCTATACAGCCAGCAGCAGCCAGAGCAGCCAGCCTCAAGCTGAGTGGATATGTCAGAGCAGTGATTTCAGGGCAGGTATGTCTGTCGCCCTGGTTTTGAAGACTTTTCTAAGCCTTCTGTATTGTTCCTTATATTAGAGTCAGACTTTTTACTCTATCACAGTTTGTACTATAAACAATGGACATGTTTTGTTAACTTTGTTTACATATTTTAGGTGGGGGGAGAAAGTTGATTGAGAGTTGGCTTGACCAATGTGGTTTGAGAGGTGGAATTCCATCCTCCAATCCACGGGCACCATAGGAAAGGTATAAAATTGAGTTTTATAAGTAAACTTGTCCCTTTTTCCTGTTTTGCTCACCGGCATGTCCTCATACAGTTCTTTTTGTGTCATCTGTGACAGGTGTCCACAAATGTCCAGGTTCTGCCCACCTTTGATAGTATCATTATTTGTGCTGAGTCAGGTTTTGTATCTGAACTTGAGGATTTGTTTAGAGAATTACTTCTTTTTTTATATAGTAAATATGAACTTCTCTGATGGGTTACAAACCAGGTAGTGACACATATGAATATACATACATAGTATTTGACTGAGGAGCCTAAAATCTGAACTAACCAACACAACTGAGAGTTTATTAAAACAAAAAAATCCTGCTGGAAAAGAGTGCTCTGAGACATATTCAATATATATTCTGAAAGGATTGTTGACAAAAATACGTACTCCTAATAGAAGAAACGAACTGCAAACCTTAACAAAAATGTGTCAGGAAATCACTACTTTGTTTTGCAAAAATCTAAAATACTCAGCCATTTAAATCAGAATATTTTATTGTTTAAACACTAAGAACTTAGGGGACAAAAGAGACTGACTCCAGAAAAATCAGTGGGACCTTCACTGTTGTCAGCTGACCAGGATTCCACCTGGTAAGCTTATTTTGCCCCTACATATCTGATTGTTATTCTTTGTATATAAACTAATGGTGACATTTCTCAGTTTTCATGTATTTATTGTTCTCAAATCTTAGGACAGTGGCAAGAAATCTTTTTTCCTGAGGCTTAGTTTACAGAATCATTGTCTATTAATTAGGGAACCAGGTCCCTCTGGAGCCCCATAGTTCATAATGGGACACAAAACTCCAAAGCAGATATGTGTGATAATGAATATATGTGTACATAGAGTAAAATATCCAGATTTTCTAGAATTTCATGTTATATCTCTATTCTGTGTTTTTTTTCTTTTTCAACCAATTTTCAGACTTCTTTCTTGTCCCCCTTATAAATACTTCTTAAAATATTCAGTGATTTTGATTAGACTTTTTGAACTTGTTCTTTTAATCTAATTTCTACCCCTCCCTTGCTAGAACTAAGGTTTCCACCATTAGACAGAAAGAAAACATAATAATACAAACTATATAAGCACTAAAAAATGTTTACCCTGCTTGTTTGGAGTATTTTCCAGCCTGAGAAGCAAAACGATGTGACCAAAAAGCCACATCTGGAATAAGGGTTTTTGGGAGACAGGTTATTTTTGCTGTAACATCAGGGTACAATGCAGCAGGCTGTGGGCTGCCTATTGTGATAGAATGATTTATTCCTGCTCATCTGGTGTCACCAACTCTACCCTCACTGCACATGATTACAGTACGAAATCGTTTGAGGTTAAAAAACCCTGCTCAATCAATACTATTCAGTCCAGCAGCTCAAGGGTGTAAAAAATACACTGTATCAACTGTTCTCTCTTTTACTGTATATATTTAAATTGGACCTTGGGATGACCATTTATTACAGTGCATGTTATGGGCTCCCAAAAATAAATGACTTTTTGACACAAACTTTCAGGCTTTCTAAATCCAGCTTCCATGCTGCTTGAGGCTAGAAATTTCATCTAAATATTATTGAATTCCAGCACAACATTAGCATGAAGAGATATTTACAATAACACAGCCATTACAACTCAATCAAAAGCTGATTTCAGCCAGAATTATGCAGAATTAAATCTTGCAGGATTCAAATTATTAAAAATCTGAGACTCAATAAAGTGTGGTCTAGAAGTCCCATTTATCAAGGGAGCAGAAGTACTTCTACAGTTATAGTGACTTTTTCATATATATTCTGCAAGAATTTGCATGCATTTTAAAACATTTGAGTTTAATTCTTATAGAAATCAAGTAACTATACCTTATTTATATGGCAGTAGGAGCCAACTGAGAATCATTTCATGTTTTCCTTTCTACATATCACATTTTAAATACATTAGGATTTTTTTTTCTGGTTCCCACTAGGTAGAAAAACGTTAATCTAAAATTCAAGAAATGTGTGTATGCTTGGTTCCAATAAAAACTGAACCAGCACACCACTAGAAGTAGCTAGAATGAATTCAAAGCAACAATTAAAAGAACATTGTTAAGCAGATAATGTACTGAAAATAATCTCTCACTTATTATAGTTGACCAGAGCAATTGTTTTCAAAATTCAGTATATTCATTTTGGCCATTTTCCAACTCATCAACTACGAGCAGGGTCAGAGTCCAGTTCTCAATAGTAAGGCACATCTCACTCCATATGCTCTGCTTAGTCTCTTCCTCTTACCACTTCCCACCCAAATCCTTCAAACAAAACATCCCATGATTAATTTCAGTATTTTTCATTGACTTGTTTGATGTGTGATGGATAAAGTCCTGGCACCTGTCTCACTGTGAATCCTTTTCATCACTTGCTTCTCTCCAAACCACAGTACTAAGATCCTAATCCATGTGTCCTGTGTTCTCCGGAAAACCCAGAGCCTGTCTTGGCTCTTACAAGGATCAGAAGCAAAGGAACAGATCTTCAGTCAGGGACTTCCACACTCACATTGCACCAGATTAACACTTAGTTACAGAACAGCAGTAGTAATCTAAAGCTGAAGGTTTCAATTCCCCTGGTTTTACCCCTCCTCTAGAAATGATGTTGACTGTATTTCTGAGTAAGCTCAAATTGGTTTTGTATTAATCAGATGTAGAAGCAGTGTCATACACAGAAGCTAACTCAGTCTGAGCACTTCTCTAATTTGAGAGATTACTAAGAATTACCACTGGCAGTGTTGAAATATCAGCTTTCACTCCTTTGTCATGGCTCATTTTATGGTATCAAAATAGTCTAAATAACCAAAAACTACATTACACGCTGATGCCAAAAGAAAATGTCCTGTGCATTTTCACAAAACTAATTAGTCTTGATGACAGAGAAATTTCCTAGGAAATTAAAGAACTGAGTAGCCTTCTTCCTGACTCGAGCTGGCCATGAGATCAGCTCACACTGAAAGCTACAGTCTAAAGTAAAACCTGTAAGCAGCACCCATAGTTCTCTAGGCAGGACAAGATCAATCATGGACCCCCTTCCCAAACACTCTCATCCAGTCCCAGTCTTTCCCCAGAGCAGACACTGCTAACACAGCACCTCCAAGCAGTGTCTTTGCAAAGCCAGCTGTCTGCAGCTGTGCTGCTTTCATGGAACCAGCTTCTCCAGGTCTGTCCTCCTACAACAGCTCCTTCACATGCAGTGCCACTACCCTGCAATTTACACTTCACGAAGATCTGATCTCAGAATTTCTACTCTCACGACTAGAGAGGGAGGATTTGGATCCAATTTGCCGTATTCTAGCTTTGATTTCATTCTTATTTAAAATTAATTTCAAATTGACCAAATTCTTTAAGCAAACTGCTCAAAATTAAAAGGAAATAAGCTCAGTCAGCAGTAAGAACAATCCAACAGCTAAACCACCACTAAGAAGAGGTGTTAAAACACCATCTGTAGATATATTTAAACAGGGATTATAGGGAACACTGAAGATTAGATGATCTAACATCCCTTCTACTTGTAATCTCTGATTCCATTGCTCAGCTGGCTTAACAAAGCATACCCATATTAAAGGCAGCCCTATAACATCCAATGGTGAAGTATTTTACAGGCAAATTTGTCATTAACTGAACAAAAACCTATACCACTCACTAGGCAATTTACCTCTTGCTTTTGAAACAGCAGCCTGAAATTATGTGTATTTCACTCAGGTGAAATGAAACTGCTTCTATTTTTCAATTAAAACTGCATTTTGGTGAATGCACAGGAGGAAAAATGTTACATAGTATCAACCAAAATTTGACTTTGATTTGAGGTATATAACACCACTCCAGTTAATGGAAACTACAGGGGCACATCTAAAGGCAGAATTTTCCCCTACATAATATAAAATTATACAACAGAAAAAGATGAAAAACTAAAATAAAGAATTAAGTAATTTAAAAGTAGAGGTTACAATTTCTATCACAATTTGAATATCTATGACTGCAAATACATTATGTTCTTTGACATGACCAAAGAAAAGTTATTATTTTCAACTCAGGGAATATATTTTAATGTCACTTAAAATTTTTACTATAACAAACTTCACAAATGAGCCTTTCCTCAAAGAAGAGATTTTTTTTTTCTATTGAGTTTTTTTTATTTCCCAGGAGATCTTAAATAAAATGGTAACATTATTACATGGGAAGTATGAGTGCATATAGTTGCATGTGTGTATGTGTCAGGGACAGGAATTTTTTTTCTAGAGTAAATAAAAAAATTCTCTAAAATCTTTAAATCCCATTTATGAAAGCTAATACTTTTAATAGCCTTTACTATGGATGGAAAGAAAGTTTCATTCACAAATGGACAAATGAATTAAGACATACTTAAACACAATTCACTTTAATTGCAAGTATACAAAGAGATCTAATTCAGATATCCCTTATGCATGTGCCAAGTTAAAAACAATGCATCAAGGAATCATCTCTGTTAATTTTGATCCATTATATTTCTACAATTATCAAATGAATTCTTGAAATAGAAAAACAAAGATGTACATTTTATTGCTATATCTTTGACATCCAGTGCTCCCCAAAGTGTTTTATAAACCAGTATTGTAGACATATGTGGATACTGGAAATTATTATCACCAGAATTTTGCTTTGAAAATAATAGTTTGGTTTATCATAAGGGGAAAACACATCTAAGAGGAAAGAAGATTCAAATTTCCCTCTCAACACTAAAGAGAAAAGAGAGGTTTTTTCTTTATTTGAGGCAGTCAGCACTGGTGGACTGAATGGGACATAGTTTAATGTCTGGAAGGCAGTATTAACCTTTTTATTCCTGCAATGTAGCTTGCAACACCCCATACTTCAAATGGTGGAAGAAAGAAAACAGTAGTAAACTTGAGATGAGCCTAGTCTTTTTTGATGATGGATGTGACAACACTTCCATCCTGATATGAATATGCTGAATCCTGTGAAAATATAGAGAGAAAATTACGTTTTTGTATTTGCAAAATACAAAATACAAATACAGCACCTACCACAGAACTTTTTGAAGATGACTAAAGGAAACAAAGTAAAATTCTCATTTAAATTGATGGGGAAGAGCTATGTATGATCAGCCATAATAATTATATTATTACCAAAGTTTATGCTGGTCCATCTCAACTGAGTTGCTTTAGGATTAAAAAAAAAGTAAAAAATTGTTCCATTAAATTTTTATTACAAAATTCGTAACAAAAAGAAACACAAAAGGTCTGTTAATAAAAAGCTAAATATGTTTTAGTTATATTTTTACTGAAAAGACTAAATAAACAAAAATCCTGTTAAGTAAATGCATTAGCACCACTTTGATAAAATAAGAACATTCTCTGCTAAATACAGAATTGTTAGAAAAAATAATTTATTTCTTAATTTTCAATTTTCCAATATTCTCTTTCGTACCCTTCAGAAGAACAAATTATTTCCTTTTCTTTCATATACAAAGAGAGCTAGAGAGCTTTAGAATCAATTGTCAATACCCATCCTGACTTTGACTACTTTTAAGGACTGTCAATTCAGCAAGCTTCATTTACATCTAGATCATTTCCCTGGACTTTAACCCGGGCCATTCCTAAATGTTACGAAAATTACTCTGTATGATATATTACTTATTTTAATCAAACACAATTTTTTCTAATTGTCATTGCTGTGGCAAACTCACAGGGGATGGTGTGACTTGTGTACATTTCTGACAGTGAAATCGGTAACAACAGCTGCTTTGTGCCAGCCAGCGCGTGTACCGTACCTCTCAAGCCTTGTCATTCACATCTCCCCTAATTACCAAACATCTGCTTTCCATTTCCATTAACACTGCTCTACCAGCTTGTCTAGTTTAATACCAGTGACTCTTGACCTCCCCCAAGGAAGACACTTTCTGTCAAAATTCCCCCAAAAGGAACCAGCTCGGCACACTAAATTTGTCTTAAAAAAAAAAAAAATCCACAAAACATATCCCCAAGGAAAAGCCTCCTGCAATCAGATAAATAAGATTAAAAGTAATCTTGAACAAAGCAAACATCCCTTGCAAATTGTGCTTTATGTCCCCAAGAAGCTTAAAATCTTTAAGGCCAAAAACATGAATATTCAAGTATAATATACAAAGCAATGGGTTACATGACAGGTTACAGTAGCAGCCTATAGGTTAGGGTGACTGCATTTCTGGCAAATATAAAACTATTATCTGTAATGATATCTGTCTGCTTAAATAGAGACCATAATGGAAGGTCCCAACTGCCTCTATTATTTTTTTAATTATAGGTTATTATAATGGTGTTAATGTTCACTGGTTAATCCAGGATCCTAAAATTCAAAAGAATTATGACTCTATAACTTAGAGCAATTCTTTTTCTTTATTCCAGGTTGTGATCTCATAAAAATTTATTCCTATTTGGAAATCAGATGGTGTTAAAATATTTAATAGCTTCATTTTGTTTTCAAGTTACAGTACACTATAAAGTAAAAGAACAAAAAAAATTAAAAATGGGTAAATATTTTAAAATTGCTGTAGAATATAATCATTCCCCTCAAAATCCCAGAGAAGTTTACATTTCTCTTAGCCTTGGTGACGTTTTTACCCTGGACAATGACACAGTTTAAGACAATGTGTTTCTCAAGTTTGAGGGTTATATAGTAGAAATTTTGATAACAAATGTGAAGAAAATCAAAGAGAGTCTCTCCCAATTTCACAATCATGATCTAAATCTTTTTTTTCTACTCTGAAGTTCTCCATACTGTTACCTCATTAACTGTGAGGCGAATAACCACAATATAACCAGACATTTCTTTTCCTCCACAATCCAGTATTGCAATTCCTTAAAATCTTGGCAATAGGTTCATTGCTTTTTACAGATAGTTCCCACTAGGGGAATGGACACCGAGGAGAGATTTGCACTGCCAAAAACACAATTCTACAACACAATCTTCAAATCTCTCAGATATTAAATGTTCGAGTTTAAGTTTATTAAGGAATAGGAAAAATAAATTGTTGATAAAAGGGGAATGAAAATTAAAACGTAAAATCATTAAGAGATGATAATACAACACCTTGTAATTTGTACCAGTAAAATATAAAAGGATTCATAGTACTTTCCAATTCAGGAAATCTGCATTGGTACCAGCTTAGTGGCAGAGGATACCACCATGGACAATGAAACAAAAGAGATTTAAAGAGAGGAGTTTGTCTGGGGGGGTGGTGTTCAGTGTATTTTGGTTGCTTTTTTGCTAAGAAAAGAAGGTGACAAGATAAAATGCCAGAAAAATTATATTAAAACTGTGAGGTTTCAATGTATAGTATCTTCTTAACTGTCAGCCTCCCTGAAGAACCTATCACAGAAAAACAGTTTAACGGAAAGAGAAAAAAAATGATCTTTTAATCTCAACAATAAAAGCATTCCAGCCTTTGTATCTGCTGACTTACAAAAAAAGTGCTTTCTAACAACAAAAGATGGAGCAGTAATTACATAAATCTCTTCATTCTTGATGAAGACACAATGGAGTATAAGGAAATCAATAGTATTTCTGCTGTAATTCTGGTTTTTATTATGAGCTGAAAGCAAACTTGTTAAAATTGGATTCTGCTGCTTGTGTGTATGTCTGTGTGTATGGGGAAAAAAAATAAGAACCAACAACACCAAAGCAAGAATATGCAGCTTTTAAAAGCATATAATTTTTTTCCTATAATACTTATAAGACTTATGATGCTGTGAAATCTTACATTAGGAAATGGGTATTATAAGAGCAATTTAGCATTTTATATATATCTTGAAAAATTGATAGGAACATAAAAAATACAGTTTTAGTGGTTGTTCTGCAGACAGCCAAAATGCCTAAAGGTTACCAACAAAATTGAAATCCATGTATTAAGTAAACTAAATGCACCCTGAAGTCAAATGTTTCCACCTTATTTTCAATAAATTGGCTGTAATGATTTTATCCCACAACATACATTTATAATACATGCCGCTCAAGAATGAGTAATACTGTTGATTTTGCAAAGAAAAGGTGGAAATTATTGCATTTAAAAATAATTAATAGATGGGTCTGCATACCTTTGAATTAAATTAAAAGAAAAATATTTCTTTTTTGTGGAGATGATTGCATTCATATCCTGTTTGGTGTGAAAAGTAGATTCCAAAAAGCTTTTAACTAATTTGTTCAATTTGTTTCAAAGCCAACATGAATAGGCTTGGTGCAAATTCAGATTCATTAAAACTTAATTAATATGCATCATTATGCAAATGAGGTTGCAGTTAATGAGTTCTTAAAAGAAGCTTTCTTTAATTAGTTCAGTTTTAATGGCATCATCATTTATCTGACTTGTTTTTAAAGCCACATGACATACAAAAAGTGACCATCCTCTACAATGTTGCAGTTTTCTGTTTCCTAATTGTGTTTCATCTTAATTCTTTAATGCTGAAAACTTTGAAAAAGTTAAATGTTTTGATGTTCAGTTCTACTGAATGTTATTTCAATTAAAAATACACTGTTTTGTTTAGACTAGAGATATGTCTCTCTTCTTTTTAGTTATTTTTGCCTCCTATTATCTAGACACTTGTTTTTCAATGTACATTCAGAGAAGGCAAGATATGTAACTAGCAGTTTTAAGCTCTGGGATGATTTAGTCTATGCATTATTAGTGGAGTTCAAAAGGTTGTATCTATACTGGAAAGACTTCACTAAAAGATGAGGGTTTATTGAGAAGTAATACCACGAGGAGAATCAGAGGATTAGTACAGGTGTGAAACAAAACAGGTTAGACAACTGTCGTGAGAACTAAAAAGACAAAAGCAATGTAGTTACACATTTCTGTAGTTTCCAATCTGGAGGCTTCAGAAATATAATAAGTTTTAAAACATCTTTAAATCTACAAAATATTGTGCTACATAATTACAATTATGTTTTGACAAGCTTTCTTCAGAATGTAAGTTCTGTGCAGGGAAAAATTATACGTCTTTTACAAAGGTGTCATCTGCAATACAGCAGAGTGATTCTTAGAGTGTGAGACTTGCAGCATCTCTGCAATGAGCTTGTCTGGCCACCTGCCTATGGGGAACACATGCAATCATGCAATTTCTTGTTTGAACCCCAAAACCTTTACAGCCTGGGCTCTAGGTGACAGAAACATTGCTTCCAGTGAGACTAAACTCTGTGGAACACATTCTTGAAACAGACCTAATTCAGTGCTAGCCTGCAAATAATAATTCACTTTGTAAGCAGGAGCATTTGAGGTTGACTCAAAAAATATGCAGCTATGGTTTGCCTTTGTTTACAACTCAGGTTCAGGTAGGCAATTGTTGGTTATATTGGTTATATTCACAAGAATTACCAAATAAGAACTTTGAATGCCCTTTATATTTTGTTTATTCATGTTCATCTAATCCAGAAATAATTTATGCCGACAGAAAGACTCCTAATGTTTCCTGTGACCTTTGGATCAGGCTGTTGGAGTATCCCATGTTAAAGGAAAATGGGGTTCCACACAGCTGTGATTTCTGTTCAAATCTGTTGAGCTGCTTGCATGAGCAAGGATATTTTACCTCACTCCATATGTGAGGATCAGGCAATTCATCTTACCTTCATCATTACTTACGGATTGCTGGGTTTAAGTGGCACCTGTGAGAAAATGGTTACTCTTCTAATACTGTCAGCAGTGGTCTTCTTTTCTCACTCATACAAAAGAGGACCATTGCAGAAGCTGAAAGGATGGAACAACAATGGGCAATTGATACTTATGTCATTTGTCTCCAGTGTACGCAGCACAGAACCCCACACCTTTAAGACAGGTTGTAATGTGCAAGGATTAATCTGGTAAGATTGTACCAGTTTGTATCTGGTGAGAGATCATCTGGGGAAAGGGACAGAGGTGATTATGGCACTCTGGTAGAAAATACAGTAAAAAAGTAGGAGAATGTAAGATCTAGGCAGAGGAACCGTTCACATGTAGAGGCAGGTAAATCATGACTAGTACAGAGGAAACTAGAATATCACTAACTGGCATTTGCAAAATATTTGGAATTCAAGTAGTTTAAGTGACAAAAGGGAACTGAGATGCTGGTGTAACACAGGGCAGAAATTCCAGTTTTTTGCCATTTCACCAGGTTTTCCAAATACAGCCAAGGAAAATCAGAGCATCAGCTCCAGCTTTCTGTCACATCTGGACTTGGCTTGGAGAGCAGCAGCTACAATTTGGTTGTAATTCTCAGACAACTTGACAGACCCAGAAGGGTCAGAAGTGTCCAACACAGATCTACTCTATCTTCTATGAGAGGTCTACTATGACTTTTTCTCATCACTCATGCTTCATCTTTTTCTACCTTCACACCAGGCAAATATTGAAACTAATCAGGAAAACTGCACCAGTTACCTTCAGACATTTTAAATGCAAAATTCCTAGTCAAACATTTTCAGAGATAGATTGGTACAGATTATGATTTTTAGATGTTTAGCTTCCTGGACAGCAAGGCTCAGCTACTCAAATCGTGGTACACTACACATCCATGAGCACATTGCATGGAAGTAAATAACGAAAGCCCTTCTGCAGACATGTGAGGATATGCTCTGTTTTACCTGTCATATCCTCCTCCATCTGAAAAGGCAAGAGGGGTTAAAAGTTGAGAAGTTTATCACTTGAAAGAACAGAGGATTCAACAAATAAAGGATTGGTGGACAAAAGCCAACAATTTCCAGGTACCAACTGCTACACTGATTACATTTCCACTATTGCAAACTTTTCTGTGTCTGTGCCTTTTTAATAATTGCCAAACACTTATATTAAATTGCAAACATTTTGACAGGGCAAGTTCCCCTTCTCTCTTTTATTCCTCTTCTCATATAAATATTGCAACTAATTAACATCGTTTCTATAAGAGGAATGGAGTTCCTCCGCCCACAAGTTGTTCTATCATTTAAAGCTTGGGTCAAATATCTAAAATGTTACACTATCATCATTAAATTGATGTTTTAATCCTCCTTAATATATGACAGAAATGAGCTGTCAATTATGAGAGAAATATTGGCATTTTATTCCTGACATAATTTTCAATGCAAGGAATAAAACACCAATTAAACAACAATTATACACCAAGGTACAACATGTTATATATTTGACATACAGTAAAATAATTTCAAAAATGATTTCTCACTAATATTAAGGAGACTAGGAGTTTGTTAAGAACATCAATTATGTCTTGTCTTGATTCTTTATCTCTGTACACCTTAATACTCCAATGGGGGCTATGGCCCAAAAGTACAACACCAGCCTCAAATTAGGAACAGAGGAAAAATATTCAGGAACTGTTAGGGGAGGCAGTGACTGATTTCTGAACTTAGCTCTAGGGAATTCGAAGAAGGATAGAAGTCTTACTGCAGGGACAAAGACAGAAGGAGAAAAAAAATTATAAGCAGAGATTAAAATGAGATGACTAATTTTAGGAAAGTTAGTTCCATGTGCCAGTGTTTCCTCTTTGATCATGACTTCTTTTAAATTACAGCACCAGTCAATCTGTCCTTGCACATTTAGGAAGTGTTTCCTTAGATGCAAGGAAAATGCTGCACCAGCAAATCACATAATTCCAGGGGATTCTTGTATGCTGGATTCCCAGCAGAGCACTGAGAGAGGAATCTGCCATTAGCACCAGCTGTGTGTGTACCACACAATCACTCTCTAGTGGTTGCAGGGAAAAGCCAAGTATTGGTTGAACTCACTTGTATCTTTCATTTTAGAGACAGCAAATGGCTATTATGTGTCGGGTCCTTCAGGACTTCCAATGCCAGCTCTTTGTGAGAAAGCTTCCTTGGGTTAGCTTGAATGAAACCTTTCTTCTTGGGGGACTGACTTGCAGAATGAGGAAATCTGTCTGTGTACCTAGGGTAGCTAGGGTTGCTGCATCCTCCCCAGATCTCACAAACCAGCATTAGAAGATGGGGCTTTTGCTCGTGTCAAGATAAGAGGATTTCAGAGGATGGTTTTCTATTTTCTAAGAGGGTAAAAAATTTAGAATCCATGTTCGTTTGCCTTTATAAGTTCATCACTGACTTTCACCAGGACAGATATAAGCCTAATTTTTAAACATCAAATAAAGGTATTTTCTAAAGACTGCTGTTCTTTAATTATAATTTATTTTTTATTTTCTCCAGCAAATAATAACAGGAAAAAAATCCAAACTCAGACTCCACATATTGCATAAAAGGTCTCAGTTAGAAGTCTGAGAATGTCTTGCAAAATTTATTCAGTAGGATACAGCCAACAAAGTCCTGTTTTCAGATAACCACACTCCACATTGGATGAGTTATATTTATATTCAGCTGAGAGCTTCATTATCTTTCTGAAGGTGGTAGAAAATCTTAGTCTGAACTGTAATCAGTCCCTAGACTATCATTAGTGTCTTTCAAGTATGGATAAGAAAGCTTAATTCTGATTTTATGCTCAAATAAAGAAGCAATAAATCTAGTGGAAACTTGTGTGAAAGCATACAGGCTGAGTTATCATGGTTCCAAACATTGCCATCCACCAGCTGAGCCCTGGTAACCCATCACTTGTTGTACTCCAAACTATCCCAGCTGATTTTGGTTGGTTGGTTTGGGTTTTTGGGGTTTTTTATGCTACTCTGTGAGCAATCACTCATTAATGCAGTGACTAATCAACTCCTTTGGACACAGCAACAACATCACCACATTTCCATTTTTTGTTTTGCATTTTTCAGTAAATCAGACCTCTTTATCTACATTAGAGCAAGAGAAAGTTGGTGCCTCTTGATTGTATCCTCAATTTTGTCATCATTTTGCTCTGGTGAAACTGACACATTTGGCAAAGATCCTCAGATACCACCTCCATTACAAACCTCTACAATCCTTTTACATTGAAATGGCTTTCTCTCAGGCTCAAAAACATCTGGAATAGATACTCTTTCTTAGCCTGGATGCTCTCAGGGGATTTCTCTTAGCAAATATCTTTCTTTTTTTTTCCCATCCTAATTGTAGGTGTTATTTCCCTCACAACTGACCAGGCAGCCAAAAAAAAAAAAAAAAAAAAAAAAAAAAACAAAAAAAAAAAAAAAAAAAACCCACCCAAAATACATTTTTATTTATGAAGCACCCAAGAAAACTTTGTGTATCTAGTTGTAAAACACTGTAAGGGGTAAGCAGTAAATAGGAAAGAGAACATAAAACTGATGAGCACTTACCCTCTATTCCCTACTGATGCTTCTACTTAGCCCTGCTTAGCATTTCAATCTATATAAAGTCAATGGGCCATATAACCTTCTTCTATATACGCCAACCAATTAACATTATTCTTTAATAGGAAGAAGTTTAGGGAATTCTTTTTTCCAGTTTGCTTCAAAGTAACATTGTTACTAAAAAACAGTGGTGATGAGTACAAGAAGATGCACTGGCTTTATGAAGACAACTGATGTCTAAACTACTAAAAAACTTGCATTTATTTTTAATAAGAGAACTTCTTAAGCATTAGTATCTTAATAGTAAGTAAATGTTCCATATACCTGTTAAAAAAGTTGTTATACTGCAAAATATTGCACTTCCAGACTATTTAGGGAACCATCAATACAAACATTTTTAAAAGAAAATGGAAGGTATGGTAAAGTTAAAGGGGTTCAGTTAGGTTTTACCTTGTTTATTTTTTTTTCTTTTTTTTCTCTTGTTTGAGCAATAAAAATACATATTTTTAGTACCCTTTTGTTTAGAGGGTGTTTAAAACTCTTTGCTTGCAGTTGTTCAAGCACAAAAATAATGCTTGTTTGCTTGCAAACCCTTCAAAGGAAACAGATTGGATAGTTCTGGAGGTGAGGTTGCGTTTGGGGATTTGGAGTGGTTTTCATTCCTTTTTTTTTTTACTCCCAAGGGTCTAAGGTTGGATTACTTTCAGGAAAAATTATCTTTTGAAGCCGAGATTCAGCAATTTTAGTTGGTACAATCTTTTCAATATTCTTTTCATCTTGCTACTTCAATATGACACTACAACGATTTTAAAATGTGTATTTAATATCACCCAAAACCAGGGCCCAATTTACATAATCTTTGCTCGCTCTAATCTCTAATTATGCTTTTTACAACTCCGTTGTGGAGTCTCTCACCTACACGATCCTAAAGGAGGACAGTACCTCAACAGTGAGAGAGTGACCCAGCATCTTGCAGACCTCAAGCCACCCTGTCTGTTTAGTAAGTATTTCTGGAACATTATTTCATACCTGGTCTGCCTGCACCTGCCCTTCAGAAGCAAACACATATGCTTCTCAAGATTCTTCTCCTGGGTTCTTCCCACCTGTCTTTACTTTTAAATGGCAAAGATAGCAACAGGGAATAGGTGAGATTTTTCCCTCATGTGGGAAGGACAGTATGTTAAAAAGGAACAAAGTACTCTGGCTGTCTTCCCATTGGCTTCTTGTGTACAACATGGGCAGCTAGACCAATCATTTCAACGTGGAGTGCGAGAAATTACAGAGGTAATTTAGTTTTGGTGAGGGTTGATGAACTGATAATGCAGAAAACTGATGAATCAATTTAATAACACAGCAGAGAGGCCAAATTTCATTAGTTCTGACCATTAAAACTTGAATAGGAAGATCTAACATTCATTGAACATTTAGTAAAGAGGAGGAAGTCCCAGGAAAAGTGGCAATAAGGATATAATTTATTGGATTAACAATGCTGCAGGATATAAACTATGTAACATTTCCAGGGAATACAGCACCAAAACCTTTGGGTTTAAATGGAGGTTGTAACTAAGGAGAACTAGTTCAGATTTAATTCTGAATAGTTCTGAATATGCAAAATAATTTGAAAGTTACTATGAAATGACTGTCTTTTGAAAAACAAGGCAAAAGCAGAAAATATTACTAGAAGAATGTAATTCACAAAAGAAGAATCCAGAGAACTTAGATACTTAGTGACTAATCCAATGGAAATATGATCAAAATTAATGACTACAGAGAAGAAAACAACTGATCGAAACCTGATCAATTCAATACTTGGAATATTGTTCCTAAGGAACTTTTTCCAAATCCAACAATACTTACAGTTTTTAGAGAGGCTTGGGTGATACATTAAAGAATAAATTTATGAAATCTGTGAGAAATAGCAAGAAGGAGGCTAAAATTCAAACTCGCCTCAGTAAATTAGAACAATAATCCAAAACCAGAAAGAGTACTTCTTCATACAGGGATAGAAAAAATAATGTTCAGAAATCTACAGTGAGCAATAATTGGCCATACCAGTGCTGCATGCAGTGGTTAGGGAATCATAGTAGATCTCAGACTGAGAATGAACCAGTGCTGGTACTGCAACAAATTTCAGTGTCATCCTGGAATATTTTAACAGGAATATCTCAACAGGAAGAGACAGTTTTCTCCTCAACTAGAAATGGAATATCCTCAACATAAACTGTATCTATCTAGGAAAATTGATTTAACCAAGACATAGACCAAATCTGAAGTGTCAGAAGCAGCAAGAAGCTTAGAAAACATGTGTTGTAAAAAAATTGTGAAAGGACTGAATATGCTTAGAATAGAGAAAAAAAATGAAGGAGCATGAAGAAAGCCTTCTACTGTATCAAAAAATATTTTGAAGACAGTAAGCAAGACTGCTTTGTCAAAACACACATCAAAAATTATTTGTTAATTTGCAGGGAAAACCAAAAGTTTTTTAGATATTAAAAATATTTCTAGATACAGGACTTTAAAAAATGAACCACATTAACCAAGAACAGCACTACCTTGGAGCTTAGGTAAACAGCTCTCAAGGTGATTATGTATACATTTTAGGAGAAGAGATAGCCAGACAGTGTTCAGTAAAAATGTAAATTTAAGGCAGCCTAAAGTGCAAGTTTCCCTACACATCCCCTATAAATAATTTTCTCTTAGAAATTAAATTTATCTGGGATTTTTCCACCATGTTTTTTGGCCCTTTTGGTGGCAATTCTAGAATCTCATCATTTTAATGTTCAGAACTACTTAATATCTCCCTCTTTGTCCTCTTGCCACTGCTTCCTCCTAGTTGCTTACTTTCCTTCTATATTTCTCACAGTTATTGCACTTCAGATACAAAATGCAAATGAATGATAATGATATTAGAATCTTTGACACTCAGCGAAAAAAATTAAATTCAGAAGTTAGTAATTAAAACAATTAAGAGTTTCAGATAAGACCCTACAACGGATTGAGTTTTGTGATTTTGACCATCAAATTATTGCATGCCAATTTGGAAACTCCAGATGGTTTCTGAGCTTTCTCTGTTTTTATGATTTCTGTCAGAGTCACCTCAATCACTGTTCTTCAACTATTGACATGCCATACAGGTTTTTATTTACAATTTTATTTGTGCTTCTTATCATATGGACAAGAGACTGCTTGCAGCTAATTATTTAAATTCACTCATAGCTGAAGCCATATGTAGTCATTTCAGTAGCCTACTGAAATAAGAAACTCTGTTTCATTTTCCTTCACATGTTCCTAGTGGACCCCATAAGCACACTCAGTCATAAGAAAACTCCACAGGCACACTCAAAATTAAGTCTTCCTTTGTGGTTAAAGCCTTGTCTCTGTTTGTGGCACAAAATTGTCTTGAAAGCATATATCTGAGTTTTTTCCATGAGCTTCACTCTCCTACCAACACCTTGTATATGACCTTGGGAATCTGCCTTAGCCTCTGTCAGCTGTTACCAGCTGAGATTGGCCTAGTTAACTAACGATGGTAGTTTTGTTGGTACTGTTTTTGACTTATTTTTAGATCTGATAAATTATATTTCAATTAATAATATTGGGTTAACATTATATGTTCACCATTTATATTACATGGTGTAAAGATTGAGAGAAACTGTCTAAAATACTGTTTCTTTGAGCATGGACTGGTGCACATAGTAAAAAATGCAAATAAATTTGGCTTGGACATAGTGAGTAACTATTAGACAGGCATGTATATGGTAGAATGCAAAGTCTCTTCCATCCATTACAACTTTATAGACTCAAATTCCTCTCTCAAACACAAAATCAAAAGAAAGATCAAAGCAATTAAATGAAAAAAAAATTAACTGATAATGACAAATACATGACAGAAAAAAACCCAACTTGTTACCCTGAAAACAAGAGTTTGGCAAGCCTAAAGTTAATTATAAATGTGTGTGTATAGAGATGTACTTAGTATCAGATAAAATATTCACAATCCAATTAAAACAATCAGTATACTTCTTCAGACTGCTGGATATAAATCAACAGGCAGGCCTTGTCCAGAGCACAATGTTAGTATGCCTCAGTTAACGTGGGCCAATTAGCAGATTACACATGTTGGAAGAGACAAGCATAGGACTAGTTTAACTTGTCCTGAAGGCAAAGTTCAAGTTAGGTTTCATGCTCTCTAAGCACAAAATTGATGTCCCTGTCTACCTAAGGCCTGACAAATTTTGGATTACACTGCTGTCCTGGAGTTCCTTGTAACCTCAACTGATGCAGCTGCTGCCAGATAGAGAGAGGATATTGGACCAGAGGGACTTATAAATACTCAACCTGGCATCCTGGGTAACAAATCTACAAGAGAGGTGCTCATGAACTCCAGGATTTGAGCCATACCCATGCAGCATGACCAATATTTTTTTCCAGGAGAGCTGTGAGTTCTCAGTCACAAATAACAAATCACTCCCTTTCTGTTACCAGCTAAGTTTGTGATGTTCTTCTGAACCTTCACAGTTCTTCGACAAAAACATTTTTATTTCCTAAGGTGCGCCAGTTTTGAGGGTCATCATTTAATGGATCAATTTTCTCCCTGAATCACATGGAAATACACAGTGTCAGAATCACTTTTACTCAACACTAACCATTGGTTAAGCCACATGGCATTCCCATACTAAAAGAAATTGTACATATTTTCCCTTGCAAGCTTTTTCTGTGAATAAGATTTATTTTTAAAAGAGCGAGAGCGCATATGAGTCAAAAGGTTCATTTACAAGGCTGTCATGGAGACAGCATTTTTAAATAACTACAGCTACATCAAATGATAGTCATCAAACCAAACAAACTAAATGCCAAAATACTCTGCAACCTAAAAATAAGAGCTAGGTCAAAATTACTCTAATTTCTAAGGCTTTACAACATTTCAAAAGGTAAGTCACGTTCTGAGTGTATACTCTTTGTTTTTCATACTTGAAGAGCAGTGAAGTGGTTTGTGAATCAGGCTTTTAAGACATTTGGCTGTAGCAAAATTGTAATAAAAAATGCATAATACATACTTAAGAAGGAAAGTAACACCTCTGCCATAAATTGGTTCTTTGAAATATTTAAATTAAAAAGTCTAAAGCATGCTATGCTTGCATAAAATAGAGTTAAACAGCATGTGACTTAGATATGTGAGCTTCCTCACAGAGATAAATTTAAAATTGGGAGTGCTCAAGGAAAGGAAACTTTATACAACACAACATCAATGTTGTTAGTGGAATTTTCTCAAATTCAGGGTTTAGACATTTTTTCATTTTCTGGGAGATCTTTCTTTCCATTTTAATTCATGGAAATGATCACTAACAATGAAAAAACTCACTATTTACTTTCATTTCATTTAGTATAGTGGAGAAATTTTAGTGAAGAAAATAAAAAAAGCCTCCTTTGATGAAGAGTAAAGTATATCTCTGTGGTTTAATACCTTGTTCTACTCTCTAAACACAAAACCTGAAAGTCCTTAGATGCTGTTCCCACTCAGGCATAATTCCCACTCAAGTAAACTGGCACTATGCCACAATAAAACAAGTAACACGATAAGAATTCAGCCATGAGACTGTATCAGTTTATTGCAATATTTCCCTACAGACCACAAGCAAAACTGTACTCTGGATGACAGAGGAAGGCTGCCCAGCACATATGCAGTTACTGGAATTCTGCCAGTCGGGCAGTATCCATTGTATTTCTTCAGAGCAGAGCAAGAAACATATTGTGATGGACAACCAAAGCAGGGCAGAGTCAGTTCTGCAAGCAGGAGAGTTGTCTTTCTGAATTCCATTTTAATGTATTTAGGGAAATCATCAAATTTAAAACAGGATGTGGAAAAAAGACATCTTCCAAGTTCAATAGATTTCATCTAACTTCCAGCAACCAACTAATTCCAAAACTGAAATCTGTTCTTTTGCCAAGATGTTTGTTTACAGTGTCTCATCTGAAGTTCAAATGGACTGTAGATGGGGATCCAATAACATATAATATATATATTAGTTCAAACTCAGAATGGCCAGAATACAGTTATGTGAAGTTGAAAAAGATAAAGAAAAGTAAAATTAGCTAAAAGCAGCAACCCCCCACACACTTTCTACACGTGTCCCTCTCTTCTATCTTGAGGAGTTTGTCTGTTCCATTCAGTGAGTTTTATGTAGAACCCCTGCATGTTTTGATTTGAATTCTTCTTTATTTCTCTCAGTTTAGCCTCTTGGAACCTGTGGTTATTACTAAATTGCCAAGGCAAGTCCTGATCTAAAATGAGAACCACCTATCTGGGCTATAAATACAATACAATTAACTTCAACCATGAACTTATTATCAAATGCACCAACCCTCTTTTTGTATATTGACTATGACTTCAGAGGAAGGAATGACTATAAATATATATTTATTATTGCATTCATTCTGTGTATCATGCTATATATCACATACACAAACAGAATTATTAATGGCCTTCTCTGTATTTTCAGTGGATAATATTCACCCTGTTCATCCTCTACATCTTTTCTTGTTCAAAGCCACTTCACTATGTGTACGACTCTCAGAATTCCTTGAAAAAAGAGCAATATTTATTAACTGTCCAATTAAATGTATGTACTGTATAGTTTCTGTTAGTGAAATGATAGTATTTCCCTTACAGACCCTGCTTTCAGGGGTTTATAATTACAGTGTAATTTTGCCTCTCCCACTACAAAGTTTCAGTTTGAGGAGAAATTTGTTCTATAAGGATTTAATTTCAGCTATACATCATATTTAAATATGGAACAAAATTTTTCATAAATTTTAATAATCTCCATAGTATACCAGACTTCTTTTAATTTTTGTGACTTAAACACAGAATCTGTGTTAACAACTAAAACAATATGGTTCAAGTCATTCTGAATTGTTCTTTTTCCTAAACAGCTCTTTAAAAGAGGCTGCTAATCAAAGGCACCATTTTTAAGTATTACAATTTATATGATCATTACAAGCTTAATGATAACTTGGTAAGTCTTAGCAGAGCAGCAGGTATTGTCTCTTGGCTAAGTTTGTTTTTACTTGTCTTCATTGGACATGTATGTGGTCATTACTGTTCCTCCTTGGCTTGGTCTCTCACTTCCAAAGTAAAGTAAAAAAAAGGAATTATCTGCCTATGTCAGAAGTGAAAAGGAAGTCTGAATTGAGACACTGGTCATTGGTTTCAGGAGCATCCATTGCTGGGAATATCCGTCTCACAATTTCAACACCAGTTATTCTGCATTTTCCAGGCACAAATGTAGATCTAACCTGGAACTCTTACTTTTGTGTTCATGCAGCTTATATTCCAAGGTAAGAATTTAAATGTGGTTGTTATAAACGGCACTATATGGAAACAAAATAACTCAGCCACACCTAGATACATGTACCTTTATATTCAATCTTTACATTCAGATAAAAATTTTTCCAAATGGAATTTATATATTTGTATAGAAAAATATTTCTTGCATATATCCCCAGTAACACAGAAATCACTGAAACTCTTAAAAATGCCAAAATTCTAATATTTTTTCCTAGCTTAATTTTGCCTGAGACCTACACATTTGAACTTCAGGTACCTTCATGAATGAAATTTCTTTTAAATTTTGACCCAAGTTTGTTTAAGTCCTCCCTTCATACTAGACCAAAAGTGTGGCTATGCAGCTGCAAGGTACTAGCAAAGGACCCAAGTAGGTGATTTGTGGTCAGATCTACACTGGCTTGCAGTTACACTTGTCCTTTCCCAAATATATCAAAATTAAATTGATTCTCATTCCTTAACCAGCATAGTCTCACAAAAGCTACTCTGACCTTTAAAACAAGATATTAAACAGTTCCGGGTTAGGAAGGCTTCCTTTACTTTTGACTGGCAGCTGAGAATGCTCTTAGTGTATCACAACAGGGCAGTTAAGCAGCAAAGCCAAACATGTTCTGTGAGATGCAGTTTGGCTGCACTACATGATCTGAGAATGGATTTCAATGAAGCTCTGAGAAGAATCACAATTTTAGCACAGTGTTTCACTGTTTCTTTAACTATCTATTTCCTGCTTCTAAACATGCTTTTTTTTTTTTTTTTTTTTTTCCTGAAGGAGTAAAACTTCCAAAGAGGAAAATGCCTCCTTCAGGGTGGCCTATGTCATACATATCTCCCAGAACATGAGTATAATTACATCTAGATATATAAAGGCAGGTCGACCTTTAAAAAAAAAAAAAAAAAAGAGAGAGAGAGAGAGACAACTGTACAACCAAGAGCTTAAGTATTCCAGGACATCTCTAATAGTTAATAGTTTTGGGGGGGAGGTTTCTGATGAAGTAGTACACAAAATCTCTGCTGGGTGAACAAAGAGATTGAGAAACTCAAAGGCCAGAAGGACTCTGGGTAACTTAAAGTGTGCTGCTTCTGTACCACAGTCTAACCTAGATCACCTTCAATTCACCACTTTAGCAGCTTGAGGCTGTACTATAATCTGCTAAACTGTCTTCACACCACACACTCCAACGTTTCCCTCTCTGGGCTCTTTCTGTCCTTGGTACCATCTGGCTTGCAAAGGCGTCCTCAGAAGTCCTCATCCTATGATGATTCCTATGGAAAGTCCTTCTTCCCAATAAAATGGGAAATTTCAATTTTAAGACCTCATAAGATTGTTCTAGATCTTTTAACAGGACAGAGCAACATCCAAATTTCATACCGAATCCTTTGTCCCTCTATGCTGCACACTTGGTTCATTTAATATCATCTGTCAGACTTCAGTGATGTTTTTGTTTGACTCACAACAGCTGAAATCAAATAATTAACTATTGCACCTCATCTTATTTTAAAAGAAAACTAATTCCTAGCACTCATAATTGTTAAAGAAAGTTTAGAAATTGATATTCTGCCTTTTCAAAAAAAAAAAAGTCAAAAAGAATTTCAAATGTATTTTTTTTTTAAATGTCACGAATTTTCAGTCAAACTCCTGATTTTTGCCAGTGCTCAGACTTGGCAATTCTATTTAGCCAGCAATTTTACAGCACATCTGAGATAAGGAGAGATTAGCACTCCCTCACATTTGCCAGCAGAACTGCACATGTAGCTGCCCTCTAAACCCTCTCTTGTCGAAATGATAGGGAGTAGGGCTTTTAAAACACAGCTGATTTTTAGCAATGTAAGTTAGGAAGGAATATGCAAAGGAAACAATTATGCAATGGACAGTGGTAGTGGTAACTTCTGTTGTGACAACTACTGCAAAGGCATGGAGGATCTCTTCAGCCTGCTCAGCCATGTTCAGGTGCTGAAGACCACCAGATTAATTTAAGATAAGACACATTTGGAATATAAAATAATTATTTGAATATCAGGCCAGGTAGCTGTATTATTGACAGCCTCTTAGATAAAAAAAATCATAACTTTAGATATGAATTTAAAAATTGTATCTGGATATTTTTTCTTTTTAATTATGAATGTCATGTGGTAGCATCAGGAACTGCTGCTGCAGTTAACATAATTAAAAGTACTTTTATGCCTTCACCTGTCACAAACAATACTTAGATTTTATAGAAGTTATGCTTACTCATATTTTTTCCCCAGACACTAAATATAGCTAATATTAATTCAAAATTAATGATAGATTTCACAGTTGGATTCTCTATAGTAAATTTACAGGGAATTTGTAAAGATGTATATGAGCAAATCTGATCTCCTAACTGCAAAAATTTTCACTCAAAATTTCAGACCATTGACCTTCAGCATAGCTCCACACATTGCCTATGAGAAAGAAGGAGCATAGCCAAAAGTCGTCCATAAATCTGATCTCTTTTTTTAACATACATGGCTTCTCCCTTATTTTCCTTATTATTATGTGACTAACAAGTCCACTGAGAGTTCAAGCACACAGCTGATGGTCCAGAAGAGCTTTTCTGTCATTTATGAAATTTCACACAAGCATAACCATGGTCAAGATCCCAATTTTCTGTTATAGAGATGAACACTGTCCTTTGGGATTGTAAAGACAAATAGGGAAGGAAAATAAAACCAGGAAAGAGTAATTCCATATTAAAAATTCATTTAATATACTTCTCTGAAAGTCTATAACTGTATATGTAGACAGAGTAAATTGATTTACTGTATTAACTTCCTTACTACTGAGAGATGTTTTCACCATGGAATTTTATACAGAGCAGGAACAAGACAGCCTGCAGCTGCTTGCCCAGCCTTCTGGAAAACGTTTTCCATGGAATTTGCCACCTTGAACTATTTTATTTAAAAAAAAAAAAAAAAATCCAAAGGATTTGTTGTATGGGGGCTTTCCAAACATTCTTTGCCAAAAGTCTTAATGTGTGTCATTAGAGCTGCCAAGCTGTACATAGCATACAGAATGTCTTGCTGGAGTTTATAGAATCTGACATAAGAATGTTAAAGAAAACAGAGCACATATATGGAGAGTGACAGCTGATTATTTATTTTTACATATTTTTCAAAGTATCAATAAATCCATCTGAAATTTCATGGGCTTGAGATGTTGTAAGAGCAGCAAACCACAAATTATAATTTAGTTTCATTTACCTTCTACACAGTTTTCTCCTAACCCCAAAAGAAATTTATACAGAACATATGCCCAAGATGAACTTTTAATAATGAAACAAATTTCAGCGTTCTGGAAGGCCTAGAAAGGTGTTCTCAAAAGAAAATTATAAAGTAATATTCACTTCACCAAACACCCAGGATTATTGAAATGTCATTTCTATCTTAATTGTTCAGCAGGATAATTTAAAGAATAATGTGTTTGATCCACCACAGAACTTAGACACCCACAGTTTGCTGCTGAGGATGCAAATCATGCCCTGGTTAACAGCCAGTGACATGCATAAAGTACTAAGTTCAGAGACCACCTTTAGCCATAATTAAAGGTGAAACTTATTATTTGAGGTAAGACATCATAAAAAGTTGGTCATAAATCTTGCCAAACTTTAGTCATTTGGGTTGAAATTTTGTCTATTTGCCATCTGCTTCACATAGTGACTCATTCAGGGCAGGGACTTTCTTTGGTCACTGCTGAATCTTATGATTCCACTGTGGAAATTTTTCCACTCTTGGTCACTTACTAAGCCTTTAGTGCAATTGCATTTTGCACGTGCTCAACAAAAACCTCTCCAGAGTTCAGCTCCTCCCTAAGAGTTTGTAAAAAAATGTCTAAAGACCATTTCAACCTCAGCACCAAACTTTACTAGTGACTGCCAGAAATAGTTATGACCACAAAGAATACTGATGGTGACTTGTGACTGGGTTTTGGCTTTTGGATTTTTGGGGGGGTTTAGTGTTTGGGGTTTGCTGGGTTGTTTTTTGGGGTTTTTTGTTGGTTTTGGAATTTTTTTTGGTGGGGTGGAGTTTTGGCTTTTTGATTTTTGCTTGTTGTTGTTGTTCTTTTGGGTTGGGGGGGGGCTTTGTTTGTTTCTTTCTTTCTGGGTTTTGTTTTTTGGGGCTTTTTTGGATTTTTTTTTAAATTTTCTTTAGCCAGATCCCTGGAATCCATGCCAGTTAGCTCTGAGAACTGGCTCAGAATGTGTAAAAGTCAGGTTCTGTGGTGCAGGGGGAGAGAAAAGTCTGCTGCTGATCAGCTGTCCCCTCCATGTCCTCCCCTCCTTCCAGAAGCAGCAAGAATGACTGTCCAGACTTCTCCTCCCTGTCTTACTGTTACTGCTGCAGACATGAGAAAAATCCAACTGGGACTCCAGTTCCTCGTCCCTTTAAATTTTGCCTACAGAACTGAAAGGCTTTGAAGTGTCTCCGAACACAAAGCTGGCTCCAGGATTCTCCCTCCTGTGTTCTCAATGGACCATATGTCTCACAGCCTGCAGGACAATGCAAATAGAGTCAGTTCAAACACAGGCTGAACAAATGCTGAGCCTACTGGAGGAGCAAGAGAGAGTCTATGGAATAACCCGGCACTAGGCACAAATTGAGGCTGGAGGCTGCTAAGGAGAAAGAGGAACACAAGAAATGACTTCAAAGTAAATAAGGCCTAGGGTCTTTCCCTGAGACATTTTGAAGCCATTCCTCACCTCCCAGTAATAACTGGTGCCTGGAATGCCAAGGGAAACTTGGAGGTGCCTTTCTACTGCAGGGTTGTTCTGGAGATCCCAGGATTCAGCTGAAACTGTCTTAGCCAAGTCCTATGCTCTGTACAGGCAGGAATGCATAGAGGATTTGGACACACAAAAAGTGCTAAATTTCTTTTAAAAATCTCTACCAATACTTCCAGTGACATAAAACTGGTAGTTAAGCATCTTATCCCAAAACTGAAAAGCAAAATCTCTTTGTTCATCTGATATTTCATTTCATCAGAGACCTTTCCAATGATCTCAGTTTCCCCCAGTGCATTGACTTCTGTTTCCAAATGCCAAAATTACTTCAATCTGTATGGCTCAGTGCCCATGTTCAACTGGAATCCACAAGAAAGGTAGACCTTGCAGAAAATCTAATAGGTTTAACCTACCAAGTTAGCTGAACAATGTAAGGTTATATTTTGCAATATCTTTTACACACTATTTAAGCAGAGAATATAATATCCAGGGCCTCCAGTATACTGTAGTACAGCTCATCACAAAACATAAAATTCCATTAAAAATAAATATATCAAAAAGAAAATCTGTATTAATTAGTGACATGCTAGAAAGAAAATATTTTGTCTTCCTTATTAAAAAAATTTCTATATATTATATTCCCTCGGAGCCTGGCATTTAAATATAGTTGTTTTCTTTGTTTTCAATAACATCTCAGCCACAATTACTTAATAAATTATAAATCACAATGTAGTTTTTATGTAAATGCATTTTTGTGTTCAAGCATGGGATTATTGTTTGTGTATGCAAATGAACAAAGGATATTTTCAAAGAGGTTATGGCTCAAATTACCGCAAACTTTAAAATACTTTCCTGTATTTATGGTTGAATAGGACACTGTTCCCTCTCTCTCTTTTTTTCCTTAACAATTAATAACTTGTTTTAAATGCACCTGTTGCTAATACGTAATTTCAGTTTAGTGCAACTTCAGAGCAAATAGGGTCCTTTGTCAGTGTACAGTTCCTGCTTGATGTTGCATATAATTCTTCTAATATTCTGAATGGCACGTGCTAATTATTTAGCACAATGGCTCATCTTATGGAGCTGTAAGGCTGTAAAAGAAGGGTGGCAATTACTTAGGGTAGGAACATCTATTTGTCTTGTAAAAATCAAGGTGTTGAAGGAAAAAATTAAAAAAAAAAAAAAAAAAAAGAAAGAAAGAAAAAAGAAGGAAAGATTAACTAATAGCCTAGGAGCAACAGAAGGGTTAATGTTGTAAGACTAAATGTGAAGCTTGCAATCCAGAAAGTAAGAGCTCCAAATTTCTATGTGTTGTACTGAGGCCAGATTCTGCTCTTCCCAGATGGCTGACCAAGCATAAGTTCTTAACCCACCACTCTCTTAAAATTTGATTATATGTGCACATCTATACAGTTTATGCAGAGGAGATCTATCTTTGACAGGTGTTTAAAGCAGTTTCAAAATCCACACACACAGAAAGTAGCTTAAACTCAGAAGAGAAACAAAACAAAAAATCAAAGCAACAAACTAAGGAGTTCACAGAATATATCATAGACTCATAGTATTATTTAAGTTGGGAGGAAGCTTGGAGATCTAGTTCCAACCCCCCTGCCACGGGCAGGGACACCTTCCATTGTCCCAGCTTGCTCAGAGCCCCATCCAACCCGGCCTTGAACGCTTCCAGTGATGGGGCAGCCCCAACTTCTCTGGGAAACCTTTTCCAGTGCACCACCATCCTCACAGTAATTTTTTTCTGATCTTTAATCTAAATCTAGACACAGTTCAAAGCCATTACCCCCTGTACTATCATTAGATGGCCTTGTAAAAAGTCCCTTTTCACCTTTCTTGTAGACCACCTCTGGGTGCTGGAAAGTGCACAAAGGTGTCCCTGGAGCCTTTTCCTCTCCTGGCCAAGCAGCTTCAGCTCTCTCAGACTGTTCATAGGAGAGATGCTTTGGATTTCATGGCCCTCCTCTGGACTCACTCCAACAGGATCACCTTCTTCTTGTGCTGGGGGCCACAGAGCTGAACACAGCACTCATTAGAGACACTTAAATGCTTATGTTAGGCCTAAATTAAAACCCCAAAACCTGTATGTGGAATAAAAGAAATTTATGAAAAGGATGAAGTTTTTTATTTTTAAAAAAGTTATCCCTTAGGGTTGTGACTTAGCTTCAGGCTAAAACAAAGAAATACTCAAAGCCTCATTCAGGCAAAGATGGAATCATAATTTGGGGGACTAATCCAGAAATTAGGAATAATTTGATGGATTATATACAATTTATGGGTCTAAGCCTGTCTATGATGATTGGTCCTACTGCTATTAGTTCCATGATTTTGTCAGAAAAGTCACAGAGAGAATTTGGATGTTTGAACTAAAACAAGGCAGACTAAAAAAATATACATGGAATACAACAACAGACATAAAACAGCACAAAGGGCACACAGAAGGGAAAGACTTTCAGATAGTACTCTGAAAATCCATCATTGTGTGGAGAGAAAAATGAAAAAATCCTGTGACTACTCATTTAAATCTAGATATAAAAACTCTCCAGACCTCTTTTCAGAGTAGTCAAGCAATCAAGACTTATTAGCTCAAATTTTCAGGGACAGTGGATCTTCAGCCTCTATGTTCTAGAATTCACTGAGACACGAATTTAAAAAAACACACTCTACAAAATCCTTGCAGGAGAAAGCAGATTAAAAGGTCTTCATTTATCTATTTGAAGTACAAACAAGGGCATGAAAATCACATCACCAGTCACAACTAAGCTACATATATTACATTTCTGTATATTAGGATTAGTTGTAAGTTTCAGATTAAAATAAAAGCATGGGGAGGATTCCTCATGAAAAGCTGCTTTCATTAATTTCTAAGAATTTAAGAAATTAGAATTCTGAATATTTTTTTCTAGAAAAACTGGTAAAGTCCACCAAGTAAATTAAATTCCAAGTCGCAGTGACAGACCTTAGATGATATTTTAAGCACACAGAGATAGTCAGATAGTCAATATATAAACTGAAAAAGGATAAACCAACATTACCTTAATGGCTCTTGATCATCTTTGAGACAGGACTCAACATAAAAAGATTCCAGCTTAAGCTGAAACTTTACAGGATATTTGAATAGCTGATACAGACTTCACAACTAACCATATACTGAGCATTTATCTACATTGGGCTTCTTGCTTCCCCTGATGATGTGAATGTTAAATTGCCACTGACTTCTAACAGAACCAAATCAAATGCTATAATTATACATTTTGGGCTATCTGTGCTGCACTGTATTATTATCTATAATTGATTATTCAACTCAGTAGCTATTGTTCTTTAAAATGCTTTTGACACCTCGTAGGAAAAGTGCTATATTAAACAAAGTTGACGAGCAGAGATTTCGGACATTCTGCCACGTGTAATGATGAAGCTGCTGTAAGCCAGACTACTTCCCCTTCCAGAAAGTCACATCCAAATTTTTGAAGACTGTGTTCCACACAGATAACCTTCAGCTGAGAAAGAGAACTTGCTATGCTGAATATTGTGCGAACATATTAAGAGGGAAAAGAAGTCCAACCACTAAACACTTCCACATAGACAAGAAAAATATTTAGCTTGGGGAAAGAAAGGTGGAAAAATTACAGAGCAGTGAGTTATTTGCCAGAGATGTACATCTAAGTTACAAAAGCACAGCCTAACTCAAATTTCTGGATCTAACATCCTAAGTCATAATTACAGAGTCTTTTCAATCAAGTGAACCAACAGAATCACAGACAGGGAAGGTCTGACCATTCTTGTCTGCCTGCTCCCGCCTCCCTTCCTGGGACAACCCACTTGTGGTCATGTGGCCATGTAGTGGACTGGACCAAAATAACAGATCTGGAAGAAAACTAAAGATTTTCTTTTTCTGGGTTAGTATTCAGTTTTTGCCCTCAGCACTTAAAATATTCAAATAGAAGAATTTCAGTCTCTCTTTGAAAATCCAGTAGTCTTTAAATATCTGATAATTAAGCAGTCAGATTCTATTCTCAAAACATGAAAAAACTGTGGCCTATCCCCTTAGATTCCCATATATCAACTTATTTTGCTAAGCACAGAAAGCTGTTTTTGTATTTCCCTTTTTATATGCCAGTAAAATGAATAAGGGTTGGGGTTTTAAGCTATCTAAAACTAGTAGGCTTAATTCCAAGTAGCCTCAGTATTTACAAGAATGCCAAAGTAATGTCTACATTATTTTCAGATTAAGAATAGAACCCTGAGAAAAAAATTATTGTTGGAGTCTAACAAGTTTCCTAATCACAAAAATATTTATTTTCATGTCTTCAGAGCACATACTATTGCTTCCCATAATTACAAATGAGATTAAATGTTAACCAATTTAAATCTGTCAAAATATTTTAATAAGTGGGGCAGATGTTCTGTTTTGTTAAGTATCACTATTTACTTTATGAGGTAATAATAACCTTACCTTTCCTCTGCAATAGTTAATAGTAAATGGTTAGAGCTTGCCAAAGAGCAAATAAATCATTACACTAAATACAGGTTGTCAGGCTAGTTTAGTACCTTGTACACTCCGTTTTACTTAGATAAATGGCTTAGAATGGGATTTACTCTCTGTGCAATTTTATAGAAAGATTCTGGCTTTCCTATTGTGTGTAGTTTTGTATCAGATTTTAAGAAAGGTACAATACCAGTATGCGGATTTTACATATGCTTACCTGTTTGGGTTGACTTCACATATGTACAAATGTGAGACAAGCTGCAGACCTCCCAAGAATATCATTACTGAGAGTACTTTTGTAGAAAGACTCTGGCTTTGGTAAATAAGTGAATATACCAATGCAAAACTCAAGACGGTTGAATAGTGTACAGTGAAGACTCAGAAACACTCCTCAGAACTGTCTTTGATTTAACCATATTAGTACCATTTGTGGTCTCTCTTAATTGAATTTGCAATTGTTCAGCTCAAATAAAATGCACAGACAGGTTTTAAAATTATTGCTGAACATATTAAGTGTAGAGGCCATGTTTTTCTGGATAGCTGAGATATTTTCAGGGCTAAGCACAAGAGGTTTTAACCACTCAGTCCTGAGAAGGTTCCTGTTGGGGCTATTACAAAATTCAAACCCCAGTAAAATCCACCTGTCAGTTAGCAGTTTATTTGCTCTTATAATTATACAGATAATATCTGCATTTTGTACAATTAGACGTATTTGAAATTTTGTATGGAACTATATTTGTACAGTTATATATTTAGTTTAGATTCACTATTTTGTTTTTTCCCCCACTTCAAATTCCTACCTTCCAAATACTGAAAAAGAATAATTTGGAAAATTATACAAAGCTAACAGCTAATAATGGTTGAAGGAAAGAGATCACAAGTTCCATTGGCTGACATTTGTATAACCTATTTGCAGAAAACTTGAGAAAAGCAACTCTGGCCATGGAAAGAAAGATGAGGTTATGAGTGATCTGTGAACAAGGAAAAGGTCCAATAAATTGGCTCACTTATTCACACTGAATAATTCAAACAGCTTGACTCAACACTAGACATACTCCTTACTCCTTTTAAAGGATTAAAATATTCATGGTTTCTTCTGTCAAATGCCATTATCACTCTGCAATGTCAGGAGCAGTGGTTATCTTCCCAGGCCTGTACGAGGCTTGGATGTGGGTCATCAGCTCCACTGGTGAAGCTGCCTGGCAAATATTGTTTCTTCCTGTGGTCTCAGATTCACGTCTGTGTGTCCTGCTGGTCCTAGCAAAGGCAAGTTCTAACACTATCTCCATCTTTATGCCCATGTTCTAGTGCCACTTTTGTGCTGCCTGACAGCACTGTGTAGGGATAGCTCAGAAAGAAGGGCATCTGCTTCCTATCACAGCTGTGACAAGATAATGTTAGACAGTATCCTTACCTTAAAAAAAAAAAAAAGAAATTCCATTTTCCAGTTCAAGAACAACCCTCCTTTTGCCTCTTTCCACAGTCAGGCATCCAAAGGCAAATGGGAGCAAGTGATGACAAGGAGGAGGGCTGCTGAATCGTAAGTATTTTATGTCAGAGAAAGCCACTACAAGGAATTGTACAGAAGCCATCAACTTCCTTAAAGCAGCTATTGGCATCTCTCCTCAAAATAAAAATACAGAGGACAAGGAGCTAATGTGCTGGAGCACATTCCCAATCATAAGCTTTCAAAGATACTCAGAAGACAGCTTTTCTTTAACTGTATCAACATTCCAGTCTACTGCAATTCATTTTTTCAAGATGGACACACTTTATAAATTCTTTAAGGATTCTCTGTGCATTTGGTAAATTCCTCTTTAATACAATCCAACCTGTTCAGTTTTTCAGTAGATTTTTTTTCCCCTTTCTTTTAAAGACATCTTAATTAGTCTAATCCTGACTGGTCTCTTTCCAATGTTCCTGTTGGCACAGTAGGATTTCAATTAACATTCTGCTTTAGCACTGCAAATGCCCTTACTCAGATTTTTTTTTTTTTTAATGTGCTATTTTGGATGCCATCTCTGTTCTCTTTTCTTCCTCAAAAATTGTTCAGCTTCTAAAAGGTTTTGGAAGCAGAGGTTGTTCTGTCAATTTGTGCTTTCTGAGCTTATCAAGAAATAACCCAACATTTTTGGGTTTTTTTCTGCTTTAGGGTTATAGTTCTTGTATGTTCTGACCACATCACTCATCCCCCTTTCAATCCCTTCTGGTTTCAAAACAGCAAGTTCATGCTTCTTGTCCTCAGCTTCAAGGCTCTTCAAAACTCCACCCTTATTTATTTGTCTGTTCTTGTCTCTAATTGCATTTCTTTTTCTCTTTTCCACACACATACACACACACACTCACACTCTTCCTTCAAATTCACCAACAATAACAATCTTCTCTGCTGTTTGTCAGCTTCCCTCACACACAGCTCCACCCTGCCCCTCACACATGGAGTGCCCTCCCTGAACTGAGCTGTCAGGCAATTGTCCTCGCTTCTTTGAAATTTATCCTTAAAAATCCACCTCTGCTGCAACGTCTAAAATAAATCAGCTAATTAATGATGGTTATTTTGAGGGGCAGATGGAAGAGCTGACATTTACTTTACCATAATAATTAAAAAAAAAAAAAACAACAAAACACCCTTTTGTGCAAGTGTGAGCAAGTATCTTAATCTGTGTTAGACTGCTCCTCCAAAGGGACAGCAATATGGATGGAGCAGTGCCTAGATCCTGCAGCCTGTGCACATCATCCCCCCCCCCAGCTGATTTTAGATCATGGGAAACTCTCTTTCTCTACTCTTCGCTTGTTTTTCATGTTTAAACTATAAACTCTACAGGATAGCAACTGTGGATATATCTACTCTGCATAACATCAGTAGTAACTGATAACCTTTAAGTGGAATAGGAGAGAAAAGTCTCAGCAGTGTGGACTTAATTTACTCAAAAGGTATTCTGTATTATGTAATACATATCCACAGTAATTAACACAATGACAAAATGATCTTAATGGAGTTATCTTGGAAATGCGTAGCTTAAATAAAAATAACAATGCTGAGCTATGTACAACTGCAAATACAACATAACCATACTTCTGTTTAAACTGCAAGCTTGTTTAACACAACTATTTAAACATGTGGGCTTGACTTCAAAGACATTGCTACCAAAAGTACCCATATATGTCTGCTATATTTATATATATTTATAATATAATTGTATTTATTTTATTATTTATATAATTATATATATACTAAATTCTTGCTGTGAATCTAAATATACAAATTTCAGTTGCAATCCAGACTTCTGTATAATTCTGCTTCATCAATACAACTGGAAACCTCATCTATTAGGCTAGAAACAGAGTGAGACACACATCTGCAGCTAACCATTCCTTTTCATTCCTCTTGGCTGCATAAATTGGCACCCCTTAATCACATGGGTCCAATAAACCAATCAGACCTTTCTGTGCTTATTCATCTTTTCTGGAAAATCAGCTTGTGTTTGTGATACATCAGTTCTCAGTTACTGAAAGGAGTACAAAACATGCACAGGTTGACAAATTTGTTGCAAAAGTTAAATATTTAGAGAATGGCAGATGAAGAACAGTGGTAAGCCAGGATTGTTGCCACATTAAAACTACTTCAAACTGGAACAGATAATCAAGATAGCAATCTGCAGCAAGTGGATGAAAGTTTTCAACTGTTCCAAAATATATAGTCAAGTACAAAGTAACTAGTGAGAAAAAGTTCATTTCCACACCTTATATAGTGGCTGAACAGTGCTGCTGCTTTGTGATTTCTTATTACATTCCTCTGCTTCCAAAAACTCCATTAGAAACAGTGACAATAATAATAAATAAATATTTTTTTTAAAAATCCTGGAACAAAATACATTTTCAATTCTGCAGTCTTACGGGAAAGCAACCAAATCCATCCTCCCCGTGGGCACTGAATGCTGACAGAATTTTCAAGATTTCACAAGAGAAAGATACAACCATATGGAGACCTAAACATCACCTGAAGAGCCCAAAGGATCTTTCTATTCCAGTTCCACAGAGTGTGACCCTGTTTGCAGGTAACTATTTCATGGCTGCATCAGGATTTTTCCATTCCAAGGTAAGCCCAGTCATCTGCTGTTTAACATCTTCCCATGAGCTTTCATCCAGAGGAACCTCACCCAGGAGTTCTGGGATAAAAGGGAGCACTGCAGGAAACACCCAAGCAAGTCTCCTTGCCAGGGTGGAGGAGGAAGCTAATCTTTCAATTACTGTTTGCTCTGTAGGCATCAAGTGAACACAATTTCACAAACAGTTCAGACTGACATGGTGCACAAAATCACAATTAATCCGGCATCACCATCCTGTAATACCACTGGGTTATTAGTTTTGTCTATCAGGAAAATAGTAATGCCTTATTACTTTCTTGAGAAAACACATGAAATGAGGTGTTTACACACCTTTTATTTTGAGCATGCAAACCTATATATATTTTTTTTCTTCTCTTTTTTTATTAAACTGATGTTTCTAGCAGGTAGGGGAAGAATACAGAGATGGTAATGGTAAGGAAAAGAAGTGTGTGGGATAATTCTTCAGTACATTAAATGAGACTAACAAAAGAGAAATTAAACATAATACTGTGCCATAGTACTATGACATAAGTGTCAACTTAGAATTTCAAATACAATGATAAGAGTCTTCTAATAATTATATAGGTGGCAAACAAGGCTTTAGGGCAAACATATGTGGCAAAAAATTACTAATGGCGTTCTAACAGAAAATCAGCTACGACTGACCCCTCCTATGCATCATATTCTGGTAAGGTCAGCTTGGTGGAAAGGTTAAGAGCAGTTAAACACTGACCCATCCCTCCCTAGTCTTTTCCATATTCATAGGAAACTATCATCCATATTCATGCAACAAGATAAGTACCTTGAACATGCAGAGGTTAAAAAAAAAATTACTTCTTTACAATCTTATTCAGTGCCATGACACTAATTCCCAGAGCATGGATCAGGACATAAATTAATGTGTCTGTGAGGCTGGGCAGGATGGGTGAACAGAAAACACAGAGCAGCCCCTGGGTGATGCTTAAATATTGAGAACATACATTCTCAAATAACAAATCCATAACTCTTGGACATGTGTAGACCACAATGCTTTCACAATATGATGCAAAGGAGTGTCCACCTGCATATCTGTAAATACATAGATATCTGGAACCTGAATTTCCAGGCCTCACAGGTAATGGCATGGAAGACCCAAGGCTGTGATATGAAATCATAGGCCAGTACTCTCAAATAACAACAAAATCAAAATGCACATCCTGCTGTTGTTGTAAAACTGACGTTATTTCTACTTTTTTTTTTTTTTTTTTTAGCAGAAAACTATCTAATAAAATCACAGTGTTTTATGTACCTCTTCTTTTGGTCTTTACGCTTCTTGTGGGTAGCACTGAATACGTTTGGAGAGGAACAAGGCTCAGAAACACTTGGTCCTTCTGCAGAACTTACTTTTCATGCATAACATTTTGCCTTTTCCGTGAATTAACTCTAAACATAAGTTCCCCTTCAGTATCCCCTTTGTTTCTCTGTCTTCATTTCTATCCCTTAATTTTTTTAATTGCCTAATATTAACTTTATAGTGAATTTATATTTCTTTTGCCCTATGTTTTTTGCAGGTGAAAAATTTGTCTGATTAACTGGTCCAGTCCCCAAACAGAACTTCTTTCCCTGCCTATACAAAAAGAAAATAATGACTCTCACTAGAATAATATATTCATGTAGCAAATGTTAGCTTCACTCCCTGCCCATTTCTTTTTACAGGAAAAAGTTACCTTCTTTCTTTCCATTCTACAGGAATATCAGCTCCTTTAGTGCATTTCAGTAGGTAAAGTGGCTCAATTTCTTTTGCCACTTTACTCAACATTATTATCATAGGGGTGGCAGAGCAATAAGGGAGGCTAGATGGTTAAACTAATAGATTTCTACCGTATTCATTAGGTACAGATTTATACAGCATCTTTGCAGGCATTAATTTACTGATTTTTAAATGCAGATTCTATCTTCCAGAGTTCAATCACAGGAGCCCAGGTTTCTGCCTGGAACTTTGCTGAGGCAGAGGTCTGAAAACTTGTCTTTATCCAGACCACATGGGCATAACTCAGCCTCAGGTGACTAAAAGACAAATAAATGAGAAAAGGGAAGGAGGGCACAGGTGACTTTGAGTGCTGACAGGGCAGAGGGGGCTCCTGCCACTGCATCTGAGCCCTGGCACTGCCATCCACACCTGGTGCTCAGAGATGCAAGGACACGGCCAGGGCCAGGCTTCAGGGGACATTGCAGGAGGAGGGTGGCTGAGGCCCTGGCAGCAGAAGGCCCCTAAATTGTCTCTGAAGATTAAACAGTTCCCTTAAAACCTCCACTCCTGTTTGTGATATACAGCTAGGCTGAAAGGCTGCTCTAATTCCCAGCCACTGGTGTTACAATACTTGTGAGCCTGTGCTGCTGTCACAGCAGCCTTTCATTTCCCTACCTCATACTCCTTTCTCTCCTCAAGGACAGGTGTAGTGTCTAAGCACCTTGCTGCCTTCCATGGATTGGATATTTATGATACCTCTCTGAAGCAAGGAAATGATGTTGCTGCAGACAGGTGAGAGCTGCCTGAGCTGCCCCTTCACAGCCCCTCAGCCCAGCCAGTCTGGCTTCAGAGCAGGAGAGTTTCCTCACAGCTTTGGGCTGGTGTGTTTTGCTCCTTGAAGCAAATGTGTTTCCCAGCTAGGCTGCGTGTGGGTAAGACAAAGCAGCCAAAACTCAACAAGCAAGTAAAGCCCAAACCAATTCTTTAGCTCCTGAATTCGCATTAGGACTTTCACACTTTTCTCATCTTATATCTTAAAAAGACAGGTAAAAGAAAAATATTAATATACTATCAGTGAGAAAATATTATTATACTTTGCATTGTCTAATTTGCCACTTTAGTTTGCATGAGTTGCTGAGTTTCACAAAGAGAACTGAGAAAGTTTATAAATATGTAAGTAAATATTTACCTCCCTTGAGAAACACTTTTTTGTCACTAACTGCTGCAAAGGGAGTTTATTATTGATGAAATCAACTGTCCTGAATGTTCTAATTTAATAGGAGCATGTTATTTTTTATCTGTTATTTAAAGGAAATTCTGAGGTTTTTAAAATTTCATAGACTTAGGAAGAAACCATACAAAAGTAAATGCTGACTAGAATATTTAATTTTTAAGAAATTTGATTTCATCTTTGATTCTATGGAAAGGTTTTTTTGCTTGTTTGCTAGCACTAAAACTGCACTGTGAAGTGGGTCACTGATAGAAGAATCAGCAGATGATACTGCAGCTAATAAAAACTCTAGAAGAAAATAATTTGGAAAGAGATGTGAATTTTAAAATTCAGGATCTCTTTCTAAATAAATGCCTATGTGAGAACATATTATCCAGAGTTTTCTTTGGACAGAAAAAACTAAATGAGAGGCATGGTGAAGGCACACTGTGATGAGAACAGACTACTTACCATGATAGTCTAGGGTATTTTTTTCTACCTGGCACACTGGAAGGGTGTGTAGAGAGATCTCAGACAGCTGGTCACTATCAGCAATACAGCAAGGTTACACCACGTTACCTTCTGAGACTAAGGTACTCTATTTTTCAGCAGTATTAACCACCCCATGCAAAGCACCATGCTGTTCCAGGTCCCCTCTGTCCAGCTCCTGTGTGGTTGCCACCTCAAAATGCTGACTGTCCAGATTCATGATTGCTGCTAAAAGTTCTTGCAGATTGCTAAAGCTGAAACATATTTTATATGCACCATTTTTAGCCCTATCTCACCTGAAGAGAGTATTTGACCCTTGTTTTATTGGTTATATGCACTTTGTGATCTCTTCTCTGGACAGGTCAAATGGCACATAGAAGCAATGTCAGTGACAGAAGCTTGTTCGTGCAGTGAGGAAACATAACTGCAGAAAATCCCAAAAGATAACGGGAGCATTACATGAAGCAGGAGAGAACAACATGTCACCAGGTGAACATCTAGAACATCTGCCCATTTAGCAGGTCAGAATTTGTTGATTAGAAGTCCTTCAACCAATATTGTATAGTTTAAATATTTTAAGAGAGTCTACCTCCACAGAATTCCACAGGTCTATGAGAAACTTATGCAGAGAAACTATCTAGCACACTTGGTGCTCCCTTAGCAAAAACGTGGGGAAACTCCTCTCAGCAGCCTGAGCTACGCAATGTGGAAAAGCTAAGGAGGCACATGGAAGTAGAGTATTAGTTTAGGTTAAAATATATATTACTGCCTGGGATTGCACATTTTTCTGTGTTTATTTTATGTTTCCATTTGTCAACGTATCCGTAGCGTGTTCTTTGTGGCCCTGGCACATTGCAAGGGAATAGTTCTTCCTCCCACTAATCTACAGAAAGGCTTCAGTTCTTTCACAATAAGAATTATGGAGACTTTTGCTCAAGTAAATCAGGCATTTCAGGATTCATGTAGATTTAATGCTTCTCAGAGAAGTTGTACTACATAGGCTTACTTGTCCTAGGATTTCGAGAGCCTTTTAAAAGCCTCTTTTGGATAATAACACACAAATAGTCTTCCTTTCTGTTTGCCCCTGAAACTTCCAGGTTTCCTCTTGAATCCCCAAGTTCAGTATAAGACACAAGGTTTTAACCTTGTTTGTTACCTTTTCTCCTGAAAAGGCTGCAGTCTGGGCCACAGGCTTTTTCTTCTTGATCTCTTGTTCAGCATGTCTGCAGAGGAAGGATGCTTTAGCAAAGTGCTCCTTTGCCCTTAGTAAGGAATTTATCAGTAATATGTGGATCCCAGCCTTGCCAGATATCCCAGCTTCCATGGGCAGCATAGTCTACTGACAGAACACTCCTGGCAGGGAAGGCAAGGACTTTTGGCTTCTGAGTCTAGGAGGTCTGAACATCAGCTCTGGAGTCCACATGTGCCCTGATCTCCACCCACATCATCTTTTATTCTAGAACTCTTTAGACTTGTAAATAACAAAGATCAGTCTGATTTTTACCCAAATCTGCTTTATGCCTTTTTCAGGATTACATTTTTAAAAGTCCCTCCACCCCATCTCTTGTAATCAATAGAATGGGATCAATATCTAAGGGTCAAGACCTTTTCTTTTTCCTGTGGCTAAGCTTTTTCCAGACTTGCATTTTAAATAAAACCTGTATTCCCAGTCATCTGTAAAAAGGATAGGAGAAAAAAAGACAGCTGATTAGTGTCTCTCTTTTAGGTCTTAGGGTAATGGCTGCTTTTACCTTTCTAGTTTAATTCAGCACATTTACAAAGCATTAAATCTGTCAGTGTGGCATTAACTTCTATCATGTGCATATTAATAGGAATAGTAATCAAAACATCAAGAGAGTTTGGGTGTTAAAACTGGTAATATTTTCTTTAAGTGCTAGTACACATTTGGCTTGGAAGGTGCTCAATATTGCAAGGCATCTTTAAAGTAAGATTTATCTTTTATCCATATAGAAATGTTTTGTGGTAAATCTGCTCATTTGTACTCCAAAGGGCATGACTTTGTCTTCATACTGATGTTTTCATGGAGCATATCTGTAAAACACAATTCTTAACTTTTCTTGCTTCCATTAACAAGAATGCTGATTAGGAGGAATCAGCATGTAAGAAAATATTTAGCAGCTGTTCTCTTATGGAAAAATCATAAATACATGGAAAAATAATAGCACATACATTTAATGCCAATTAGCAAACACTTATTTTAATTAAAGCATATTGACTATTACAGCATAGTCTTAATATTACTGAAATTCATATAAAATATAGGGATAGTGGAAGGAGAGAGAAAACATTTCCATCAATATATTAGGAAGGCTTTGTTAACAAGCCAGCTGAATGGGTACAGAAGAATTCCAGTTTTATGTGATTTTTTTATAATTTTACCTCTATACAGTTTACACGATTCCAGTGCTCTCATTAAAAAAAAAAAAAAAAAAGAAAAAAAAAGCTACTTTCACTTTAAACAGCACAAAGAATAGGAAAACTACTGCCTTAGTACAAATTATTTGCAGCTTCAGTGTTGCCAACATATAAGAGCTGTAAATCAAGGATATATTTTGAAATATCCTAAATCAGTTTTTACAAATCAACACTTGTAGTAACAGCTTTCAAAGAATAAAAGAATACAGCCATGGGAATTCATATTTACGGCTGAGGGTAAGGATGAATTAAATATATCTATTTCACTTACATTGCAAAGTGCTATTATTCAATGGTCCAAAATATCATCAATTTATCCGTATTCACTTTTTATTAGGAAAGAGGTGCAAAACCATGCAGGTTTTAATGATGTAGATAATAATAATCAGGAAAAGAAGTACTCCCCAGTGAGGATGAAAGGAATGCACGCTCCCTTCTCAGAGGCTCAGCACTGTATCTTTAGGAAAAGAAGTATACACGCAAGAACATTGTTCTGGAGCACAGTGAAGGAGTTCACTGTCAGCTGCAAACTAAAAGGCTTTGCTCTACCCTCCTCTCGTATCTAATCATTTTTGCCTTGCACACACCACCTACACACCTAACACTTCACTGACAATGGTTTGCCTTTCCCCGCTACCCCGCAAACACAATGGAAAGTTAATTGAATGTTTTATGCTTTAGCAATATCAAAGAAATGAAAAGAATGCAGGTTTCAACTGTATTTCAATAATAAGTGCATTAATTTTTACCTTTTAACTGACACTTGTACTAATTTCCTTAAATGCTCTTTTTTACTCTTTTTTGATCTGTCTGGCTTTGTCGGGTCTGATGATGAGGGCTTACTTCAAATGCAAAAAGATTAGCTCTCTTTCCTTTAATAGCACAATTACAGCTTGTGTGATGTCTAAATCATGAAAGATATCAGGGACAGACTTCTAAAGTCGCATCAGTTTATTAAAAAAATGGTAGTAATCATTTTAATATCAAAATTACTCTCATTTCCTTGTGGCATTTAGGAATTGTTGGGCACGCATACACATACAGACAAAGATTAGTAGCCATTTACTTCTAATTTGATTTAGATAATTGTTATAAATAACACAATGAAATTAAAAGGCTCTGTGTTACATTTTCACCTCTACCCAAGATGTTGTTCGGGCACTAAAAGAACATTGCCACATCAAAGCAAGAACCAAGAGATCTGGCTAGACATTTTAAGATATGCCAGAATCTACATCTCATTTTTGGATTAAGTTCAACACGGGACTTAGCACTGAACACGAAAGAATAAATGTGTCTTCCATAAAGATATGTAATACATTTAATCCCATCAATGCTTAGTCTACTTTTTAAATCCTGGATTTAATATACTTTACCAAGAGAGGGCAAGATTAAGATACCCTTTCTCGTACTGGATCGCACCTACCTCCTCCAGATTACCATTAGTTATATTACGACAGCAAGAAAAGTCCTCATTCAAGATGTGGGTCTGCGAATGATGAAGTAGAATACAAATCTAAAGGGAGAAGGAAGATTTAGCTTACAGTCCAAACTGGCTTTGAATCACTCACATTTGTGGAATGGTCATGGCTGGCTGAGACAAAGAGGGATACCAAAACTTGGACAAGGTAGCAGTCATCTTCTTCAAGAATATTCCCTAAAATACTATATTTCTGCATTAAACTTATAAACAATACTAATCCCTAAAAGATCTACATAACACGTTGGGTGAAGTACGTGAAAGAGGAAGGCTGTTGCAGTGATCTTTTGCAAATATTTTAAGATGTTGTGACTATTAAACGGTAGCTGCAAAGGAGAATTTGATAGTTAAATTCAGGAATGAAAATACAAATTGCTTTAGAAAGAGCAAGTACTAGCTTTGATAAATTTTAAGTTCATAACAGATAAAGTGGAACAGTTTGACCCATTGTCAGTCTATTTTAAGATGAACATTTGTTAAATTCTAATGAAAAAATGTAGCACTTAAACTTTGGCAGAAGGACAATTAGTTTTTTTCCCTGAATTGAATAAAATCACATGGCACTGATTTTTACTTTAACTACAAGCAATAAATATGAGCTGCAACAGACTCTAACAGCTACTGGCCATATCTACATGGATACAAGCAAAGTTCACTTCAATTTCAAGCACACAAAATTTATGTCTACACCATATAGCTTATCATGCATTAAGCCTGTACATGCAAGAGCTGATTTTCTACTGTTAGGAACAACTTGCACCTTTTTGACATGCAGGGCTATAATCAGCCCAGCCAATCAATGCTGTCTCCACCAAGAAGCAAGAAAAAGGCTGAGCAGCTATTATACACCATCAGCCAGCTCCTGAACACTTCAGGCAGTTGAGCCTGAGAACTTCTAGTTTAATTTACATATAATGAAAACATATACCTTCTGCCACTTATGTGCCACATGCATTAGGATTATTTTTTTGTTTTGCATTTTCAGAGATTGCTAGTGAAGTGTGGTGGTTGGGGAGACACTGGGCCTCCAGAAAACACTTGAGAAAGTTTACAAGAGAAACAAGCTCCCAATTTCCCTACTCACAGTCAGTAGATTTACACTTTACTATAATTAGAATGAACAGTAAGCTGTCATCCAGCAGTAGATGCTATATGGTTCTGTCCATGGAGAGATTTTGGAAGTGGATAATATTTGCATTCTTAGGCTCTGCTTTGAATATGTCAATTAGAGGAAAAATAACAAAGACAGGCAGACCAAAAAGAAACACCAGACTTCTGGAAAACCTCTGCAAGTAAAGCTCATAGTGTCACTTATAAGACTGAGCAAAGTGGAAAGGGACTTGTCTGCACAGGTTTCACTTCTGTGACTGACTTTTGCACAAACCCAAAACTATTAGAGGATGCACCAGCCCAGGACTTTTAGCACTGACACAGCACACTCTGGCAGGCACAATGTGAACTCTTTTCTTGAGTGCTGCCTCACTATCTTATAAACACAGGGCATAAGCACCCAGATTCTAGTTTTGAGCTGGCTGGACAGAGAAAATAATATGGCACTTTGTCAGGCTTGAAAGTGAATGCGTTGTCCAGGAGGAGCTAGCTGGACTGTCACTGGCCAAAAATATATTCTTTCTCCCCAGTAAGGTTCTCAAAATCATCCTCTGATAACCATCATATATATTCACATTCCAACACATCAGGGCCAGGTTAAGCTATGCATGTTTAAAAGTATATTAGTAGAAATGGTCTCTTTCTAATAACTGAGATATGTATGCTTGAGAAAACCAAGATAAATATTTTATGCTGTTGTTTATTTGAATTTCATTTTCTCTTTTAAATACATTAAATTCTTACTTATCACTTTAAAATGATAACTGGGGGGGAAAGTTTTGCTTTTATAGGTTTAGTAAAAAAAATAATAAAAATTCGCAAAATATTTTATCATAATTTTAAGAATTAATTAGTATAGATGGAAAAAAATTTACCCAGCAATAAGAACAAACATTTTGTCTTCATTAATAAACTAAGTATAAAATGAAGATAATTTTTTTTCAGAATTTCCAGAAGACAAATTTTAAGGGCGAGGCCATGGCATAAATGAATCCCATAATGAAAATTTTGACAGAAGTGTAATCAGTTCTTACTGGAATCTATTGCACTGTTTTATGATAATTGTGATGAAATATATGGGCAGAAGTCTCTTTTACCCTTAGTATGTCCATGCTTCTTCACACATACTTCTGCCATTAGGATCCAGACTGTTTTTCCCTCTCCTGCCAAGCTTATTGAATTTCTATCTGTCTACATCATCTACAATTTCCTGCTGAATTAATCTCTTGTAGCCTACTTCTTGAACCTATTAAATCAGATTTTCAGTCTGTACTCCACTGAAACTTAACTGAAACTTTTCTCAAAGGTAGTTCTTTTCCAGGGTCTGAATCTTCTTACATTTCCCTGTGACATCTCAACAGGTTTTCACATAAGATGCTATCCTTTCTCTATGAAATCTTGTCCTCATAAATTTTGGGTTTTTTTCATTTTAAGTTGTCTTTCTGTACTTCTGTCTCTCTAAACAATGCCTTCAATGTCTCAGTGCACTCGTCGTCTCTATCCATTGCCTCCCACCTCTACCTAATATGGAAGGGGTTTTTGTTACTATCTTTTCTACAATGTGATCCATATGAATAAACAAATATTTACAGTGTAGTAACTACAAAGATAATTAAAAAATAAAGGTATGGTAGATAAGATGGAATAACTGCTTAAAAAAAATTAAATAGCATTAACTATTTCAATGACAAAGTGAAAAAAGGTAAACACAAGGCAAATTTATCCTCTTTCTGAGCTCCAGGGTGGGAAATAATGCAACTTTAATTGTGTCTTGTTGAAATTGTCCATTTGGGTGGCTAACCCTTTTCTGACATGGTTGGGTTTTATATTAATAACTGTTCCAAAAGATGCCTTTTCCTATTACACTGACATTCTGTCAGCAGTTTGCGCCTGATGAAAAAAAGGAGGCACTGGAACAAAATAGTCTTGGCAAAAAGGAGAACGTGATATTTGGCATCATCCATTGTTACTGTCTCATAAACATCTTCAAAGAAAATTTATTTCTTTGAAATTTTTAAATTCTTAGAATTCACATTCTAAAGTCACCGTTTTCTTTCAGGCTGCATTTGTTGAAAGGACAGAAGAGTCATCTACTCTAAAATGGCATTACTTTTCCAAACAGAGGTGTCAATATATTTGGTGTATAGGAACTGGTATTCTAGATGTTTCTGGTGGCTGTGTGGGGAGTTGACCTTGCCTGGATGCCAGTTGTCCACTAAGCTGCTCTATGACTCTCCATCTTGGTGGGGGAGGCAGGGAAAAATAAGAATGAAAACAAAACTTACCGGTCATAATAAAAAAAAGTTTAACTAAGCAAGAGAAAAAGTTGAGAAAGCAGAAGCAAAGAAAACAACAAAAAATTCTCTACTTCCAGAAAGCAAGGTATGTCCAGCAACTTCCTGGAGAGCAGACTTCAGTACATGTAGTGCTTGCTCTGGAACACAAATTTCCTAAATATCGAATGCCTCCCTCCGCTCCTTAAGTCTTTGTTGCTGAGCAGACATCATATTGCATGGAGTATCCCTTTGATCAGTTTGGTTCAGCTGCCCAAACAGCCACCTCCCAAGATCTTTCCCACTCCCAGACTACTGGCAGAGGGGGTCAGGGGTTGTGGCTGGAATTTTGGAGAGACAGCACTGATGCTGCTGCAGAACTCCTCAGCAGTAGCCAAAACACTGCTGTGCTACCACTTTTCGAGGTACCAATGCAAAGCACAGCACTGTGAGATTTGCTACAGGGAAAAATAACTGCATCTCAGCCAGACCAAATATACAGGGCCAAAGGTTTGCTCTTCTTCTGGATGGGTTGCATTGTATTTCTGCATGGAGTAAAAGGTCATATATATATATATATATATATATATATACACATACATACATATATACATATATATACATATATATATATGTATATATGACTTACCTTTTTTTGAGGTTTCCAGGGTGGTTTTGTCAATTTTGGATCAAAACAGCTGCTACAACAGATAAAAATAGATGAGACCAATCACACAGCAATGACACTGACTTTACAGTCAGATTAAATGCAAGAAAAGGAGGTCAATTTTTTTTAATTGCAAGTGGCTAATTCACTGATTACCAAAAACTGTTCATGAATAATTTATATCTAAAATATTAAACTACTTATGGGATGAGTTACTGGGGAGACTACAAAACCACAAACCTGCAACTCTTCCTTCCTATAAAGCCTATCCTAAGGCTTGACCTATGTAACTTGCACTATTTATTTGTTTTAATGATTGATCCTAAAGTATAGAAATATCCGAGTCATTTATATAACTTTATTGGATAAAAGTATTCTGCAGTTTTAAGAAGAAATGATGATTTACAAAACTAAGCAATTTAAAAAAATAAAATCTCATGGGCCAAATTTATAGTTACTGCCTTTTATCATTATTTTATTTACACATTGTGATGTGTGGGAAGATTCATCCCAGTTTGAAACAAGCCATGACAATAGGAAAAGAGAGAGAAGAGAAAGGTCCAGGGGATGAATTTCACAATTAGATTCTTCATTATTAACAAGAACTATGAGAACAATGCTCAATTCATTTTTTAACCTTTTTTACACATCTGTAAGCCACAATATGTAAGTATTAGCAGCTCCATTTTCCAGCCAAGAAATTAAAGCACATTGAAGACGAGGATTTTATAAACAAAGGCCTCCAGGTTTGGGACCTGGCAGAGGAAGGTTTGAGTACTACAAAGTTATGATTAATGGAACTGCAGATCATTAGCCTCTGAAGGCCTAACAAATAAGGTCTCTTCAAATTTACCTAGGGAGACCAGTGAGGTTTGTTTTTTTTTTGAAAAACGCCATCCTAAACAACTCAGAGCTGCATCTTATTGATCTCTAAACCTTGTTCCCATTCCCTATACAGATTTTTGGGGAGAACTGGATACTGAGGCTAAATGTTGCCCAGATGCTAAAGATGATGCCTGCTTCTCTCCTCTGCACAGGACAGGTGTGGAGGTTTCTGCTGTGGCCAACAAGCCCGGGACAGACCACAAACCGCCCAGAGTGATCCAGTGTGGGATGTATTCCAACCTGGACACGGGCAGACGCTATTCCCTGTCACCCGGCAGTGCAGGGCGAGGCTGTGGGTGTAACTTGTGCAGAACTCCTGCCCCAGCTCGGTGCGCACCTGGAGCGGGGCTGGGCGGCTCTAAAGGGAAGAGTGCCACCTGCTGAGGCGCCAGCCCGCCGCTCCCGCCGCTCCGGGAGCGCTGCTCCTCGGGGACCTGGACACGCCGAGCCCAGCGCTAGAAAGCAAACACACACCGTCACACTGAGGTAAAAAGGGCTGGAGCATTGAGCAGATGCTGCTAAGTGTTAGCAGGCACTGTCGTGCATATGGCAGTTCGCAAGAGAATAATGTCTTTGAAATATGTATTAATGTCTATTTTTTATATATACATTTTTTATATATAATACATAAATGTATGTTTAAATGTCTATTTAAATATCTTTTCAAATGCCTATTAAATACACTGAATTTTGGTAGTCACTCAGCTAGAGAAAGGCTAGAGTGATCTTTCCTCTCAACCATTTACCAATAAGGTTGCTGAAGCTCATCAGAGGAGAGGACACAGTGGTTAATTATGTGAAAGTAAAATACAGATCTTAAAGACCACCTGTTTAAAAATACTTTTCTTTCCAGTACTTTTATGGATGCTTTTGTTCTAATCTTGGGACCCATCTGTCTATCTACACAATTTCATATCTATTATGCAGCTGCTTAGCTTGCACTGCTGAAATACTTCCTCAGTTCACTCAATATGTCCTGGTTTATTTACAACCACAATCAAAATCACCTGAAACTGACATTTTTCATGTAGAATCCACTATGTGGCAGAGTGCCATGTTTACATTAATACCTAAAAATATGTATAAGACTTCTTTGGAAACCCAGCTAGCTTACTATTCAGCCCTGCTCAATTTCTGAAATAATATGGAATTTAGATCTTTATATTTCAATACTTCAACCTCAAACATATTCAAAAAACATTATTAAAAAAAAAAGAAAAAACAAAACACCAAACCAGAATTGAAATGGTTAAAGCTTTTATTATTCACATTGCATTCATAGTAAATTGTGTAATAGTTTTCATGTCTTAATTACTTAAATTTTATATTGAGCTATAGTGATATTATCTCTCTTTTTGTCTCCACACAATTGTATTTTATAATAGCTTTTATTAGGGTCTACATGAATGGAATTTAAAATGAACACATCATTTCTGTTTCTTCTGCAGTTGAGAAAAGAGAGCACTTTTCTGATATTTGGTGTGAAAAGTGCGTTCCTTTGTGTTTTATGACATATAGCAAATTGTCTTCGTTAGGGACACATTTTGAGGAGCAAAGTAACTAAGAGGAGTAGAGAGCACTTCTGTCACTTCTAGTGACTCCACCTCAGCCTGAAAGTGGGTACAATGTCCAGCATGAAATGGAATATTCCCCCTAGAACAGCTTGATCTTGTTCTTATTGAAATAAAAGGCAAAACTTCCAGTGGCTTCCACAAGAGAAATACTGGCGTAGCAGGTACATAAGGTAATGGTGTGTTTATACAATCTGCCTACCTGCCTTTGAAAGCAAGGTCAGCTCCCCCAGCTCACAAGCTCTCCCTCCTCTGCCAGCAGTGCATCCCTTGATACCATCAGGAGGCCCTCCACGGGCTGGCCTTGCTCCTTGCATTCAGGGTGCCTCCTTGAAACCTGGCTGCTAAGCCATTTCCTTCACCTTTATGAAATCCTTCCTAAAATCTCCCTTCTGTCAGCACACCTACACTCAATCTGTGTGTAGGATGTGCAAATAAATTTAAATCAATATTTGTTTTCAATTGTTAACAGAAATAGCAAGGTATGCACATCCAGGGCTCAGACACACAAACAAGATCCCACAAGGTAATGAGTTTCTGTTGAGCTGCAAGAATTGCCTGGATGCACACTGTGCCCCCCACAGCATTGCAAGGTGAGTCAAGGCAGCCTCACACACCTGGGCTGAGCCCACTCCATTGCCATGCATTTGCTGGGGGCTAAGAGGACACACGTGGGCACTACCACGCATCAGCTGGTACTTGGTAACCCTGTGGTACAACTTGTTCATCCAAACTTGTTATTGTTGCCCTGTCATTTCTCACAGGTAGTTTTGGAATTGTAATGTAATAATTTTAAAATGTGTGTATAAACACATGCTATGAAATCAAGGAAGTGGGAACCTGTTAATTCTATTTTAAAAACCCTGTAGACAGACATGTGCTTCTTCTTTCATTATAAGTTAATAAATTATATTTTAAAATCCTATTTACAAAAGTTTTAGTGGCAACTAAACACCATGAGATGTGTTGTTTACAGTTCTTAGGCCAGTAGAAGATGTCAGCAAGAAAAAAGAATAGGCTGAGAGCACCATTCCAAAACATTGATGGAAAAAATAAACATCTGAATTTCACTTGTCTCTCTCCAAATGTGTGCTTGTGAGCTCAAATCTTCCTATTCAATCCGTGGGGCAGATTCTACCTTCATTTATCACATCAGTAAATTTCCACCCAATGCCAAATCTGTGAAATGTCACCTTATTGTACATCACAGTTCCTTGTATGGCTGGCAGAGTTTGTCCAGAAGTTCCATTCAGTCTTTCTCTTGCTAAATGAAGTGTATTCAATACTGATCTCCAAGAACAGTTGCTCATTCTGAGCACTTTTCATTCTGAAAATGGGTTCCTGTTTCTCTTCCCCCTCCTTTTTTTTTTTTTTTTTTTTTTAATTAACATGTCCACACTGTTAGTAAACATAAAGGGTATCTCAAGGAACCAATTTTACCACTTTTGTTTGGTGTTATATGGATGTTCAGAATAGAAATCAAGAGTACAAAAATAGATTTTCTTGATTTATGAGACATTCCTGTTTTCAATACACCATCAGTATGTGCAGGCACGATGCAGTCAAGAAATGAAGCATCTGGTTCTCCCACGTTTCATTTATGAACTTTAGCACCAGATGTAAATCATTCATAAAATCCCAAAGTGTTGGAAGAGTCTCTTCCTTCATTTTAACAAACATATATTCCAAGTACTGTACCTAACACTTCACATCATTTGTTACAAGTGAACGGATCTGAATTTTAATGACTTCCAGAAATAAATTTCAAGAAAGAAAAAAGAGGAAGAAAAACAGGTAAGTGTGGCATTCCTTGTTTCTGACCATGAATTCACTTTGAAACCAAAAGATGTCACTTTATGTTATTATAAACAAACTCTACATGTTATTACCTGCACACAGAATGTTTTGAAGAGAACAAATCTATTACCTTATATCTATTCTTTACCCAAATCCTTTCCATTAGTGTCACGTTCATGTCAGCAACTGCTGATTCAACTTCAAGTCTGAATTGCTTTCCTATTCTCATCCGCCAATCGCCCTTCCTCTCCTCCTTCAATCCTCCTTTCAGTCCCATTTCTTCAGAGAGCCCCTCTTGCCTTTCTCTCAAGATATGTAATCCCTTCCTACTCCCTTCCCACTCCTTTGTTTCACTATGTGCATTGAATTTCATAGGATAACTCACACTTTGGGAATTAAGCACCTGCCAAAATAATTATGGGATCAAGGCCTATTTTTTATGTCAAGGAAACCTGTCTTCTTTGCATACAAAAATCCTTTCAACAATATGCATTAGACAACGCTTTCAACAACAAATCAGCCTTTTTTGGCCCTTTTTAATACTGCATTTCTTGCATATTAATTTAGCTGCAGAGTTATCAGGCGTGGGTTTCATGCTCTGAGGTTGCCTTACAACGTGGCAAGCTGAGGAAGTGCTAAGGAGGTGCACAGCAGATACAGAAAGAAGGTTCCTTTTACAAAGGGCCTCTTGATGGAGAAACCTCGAGATGAGAGAACAGAGAAGAGGATTCACAGGATCACAGATCTTCCCTTTCCACCTTGCTGCTTTTCTGCATTCGGGGCAGCTCTCTTTGCTGTCCTCTCTCTCACTGTACAGTTGCTTAACTGCTGAACTTCTACATGAATGGATGCAATTAGCCTCAGTGCACAGACATCAGCAGTAGAAAAATAGGGTAATACACAGATAGTTTCATTTGTAACTCCTTTATAAGCTTTTTTAAAAGGAAATTTCCTTTTACTTCAGCAATATCTGGTATTTTTTTGACTCTTATTAACAGGTAGAGAACTAGTCACTACTGTAGCTGAGCACCTGGATAACACCACATTTAGCACCAAGAACGGACTTGAGACAAGGAATAACTTTCTCACCAGTAGCCAGGCTGTAGGTAAACTACATGAACTGATGAGGCTGTGGAGCAGCCCCCAGATATCCCCCAGCCTGATGTGCAGCAGGTTCTGCAAGGACATGCTGGGAACGTAGCAATTTGCTTTAGTCAGGCTGGGAACACAGCAGAGGCAAATCCAGGGGCTGTAAATCTCATGCAGAGATCACAGCTGCAACCATAGCCCACAGTTTATAACACTAGCTGTAGATCAGTTGCTTGGGTGCCTAAAGCCCTTGGGCAGAGAAGGATTTTTCCCAGTCTCTTGCAGCCTTGTTCTCCAGCACCAATTGATCATCCCTTGCCCAGGGACAGTTAGTTCCCCTTAAAACTTGAGGGGAAAAAAAATAATCTTCTCTTGCAGATAAAACTCAGCAACTTTTGAAGCAGAGCAGATGTTCACGACTGTGGGGAGAAAAAGTTTTAAATTTAGGGCACTAAATGAATGATACTGTATCAAATCAAAATTTCAGGGGAGATTTAGGTAGACACATTATGAATGCTGAAGCTGAAATCCAGCCTGAACACGGGGAGTTAACATCTCTGTTCCTGAGAAATGCGATACAGGAACTTAACCGCTGAGCATCTCAGGCTCCTACGTCACCCCGCTGGCTGGAGCACAGCTGACATCCTGCTGGGACATTGGTTAGGGGAGGCAGAGTGCCCACAAACCACCAGCACCTCCTCTCTGTGGCCAGGGCATCTCCTGGCAGGTGTTAAAGCTGAGCTGTCCCAGGGCTTCACCTTACAGCCCCTGGCGCTGTCACCAACCCAAACCAGTGTCTGACCTGGCAGCGTGGGGGGCTGATGTGGCTGCAAATGCTAATGGATTGCCATCAGATGTGATCAAGCCAGGAGGAAAGGTACTGATTCCATGGGTGGAAAACAGTATTTTTTTTTAAAAATGCTTTTTCTTTTTTTTAACAACAGTTTAAAAATAATTTCAAAACAATTTAAGATTGTCTACTGTAAGATAAATGTTGGCACAGTCTTCCAATATTCCTTCAATCAAAATTTTTAAGAATGATAAAAATTTAAATTATAGTAGGAAAAAATCAAGACCACTTTTTCCCTCAGAAAAATAAAAACAAGATAATTTTCTGTTTTCTACTTTGCTTCCTTACAACCTAAAATTCATCTTATCATTACTATATGTAGACTAATCAGCCTTCAATCATGATTGTCATGTATAAATATAAAAAGGTGATCAGTTGCACTCCAAGGGGTTTCCCTGTTGAAGATGGTTGTTCCAAACTTCTTAACTATGTTTTCCTTGCATAAATTCCAAAGTTTTCACTATAGATATATTTATGAGGATAGTGTGTTTCCCAGGCTCCTTTTAACTTGGGTTTTGTTTAGTTATACTCATCCATGTTCTGTAAGCCCTATTCATGTGGATTGGGTGTCTTTTTCCATAAGTAATTCTCAGGGACTTCAATAGACCAGTTATGATGCAAGATTCTTAATTCCAATGAGACTACCTGATTATGGCTTCTGTATTTTGAAAGTCACTAATGGCAAACTGTGAATAATGTATGAACATATCATCATAACATTTTCATTTTTTTTATTTGACCTAAACTTTAATTTATTTTCAAAACAGGCATGACTATTACACCTTTGTGATATTTTCACTTTTTCATTTTATCTATAGCTGCAATGCATGCAAAGAAAAAAACATAAGAACAAAATCAGTTCAGATAAGTCATGTCTGCTATATGGGAATATGGGAAATACCACCAATTTTATTTTATTCTCCACCTTCATATTACGTCAAAGGCTGCAACCTGGGCCTTTCAGAACTCTGCAAGCACCACTTACAGTCTCATCTTAGACCCACAGTGCTTGGGTGGTCTGTCTCAAACTAACCAAGGCAGGAATACCACCTCCTTGATCCATAATGCGCTCATCCATTTCCCTTGTCTGCTCAGACATCCCACGCCAATGATTTATTTGCAGAGGTGAAGCTAGAAAAACCTCCCCCCTTTCAAACACATGTACACATACTTTTACAAACTGGCTGAAATATTCAGTAACTTCCCAGTGGGGAATGGGGTTTCCCCCTCCCTCTCCTATGTGTTCTATATTGTTTCCATTATTATTTGATAAATGTGTTATGACACACTATTTACCTCGGTCAGCAGCTCTGGGGAGCTTTGTGCAGCTTTGCTCCCCACCTCTGCCACCCACTAGATATTTCACAAATAAATCACATTCCCAGATTAAGACAATACAGTTTGATCCAGGAAAAGGAGAAGTAGGACAAAATTTGCTGTCGGAGGCTTTGGTTTCCTTTCTCCCTTTCACTTCTTGAGCCATGTGTAGCTGGTCCTCAGCCTGTAACAGTGGTGCTGCCTCAGTCAACTCCTTTTTTCTTTCAGGGGTAGGAAGGCATTCAATGTGCTAATTCTCCATGCTCCAGGTTCCCAGAGAAATATTCAGAGCTCAGTTTTTGATACAGGAAGGAGCAAGTCTAAGTCTGTCTCTTGTAATGCACATGTTCAGAGGTATTGAAACAATCTTTTCCAAGAGCAGGAAGTGAGCCAGGAGATACTGTGTGAAAGAAGATTTGCAGTCTCTTCTGCTGAAAATAAAAAACTATATTTAAGGTGAATGATCCCTGAGAGCTTTGTGTGGACTTGTTCAGTGGCATACTACAGGCAAAATCTGCGGGGCGGAGGACGTTACCTTCCAAAGGAGTTACCAAATGACATTACAGCAGCAACTGCTCATACTCTCAAAATAAGGCTTGTCAGGGAAAACTGAGTGTCATTGCAACTTTTTTTTATATGCATTTGATACCAAAACACCAGGACACCATGAGTAGGGCCTGCAGACCCAGCGAGTGGTTTGGAAAGCATTTTGAAATCAATGATGCAGACGTGTGTGTACATATGCGTGCATCCAAATGGGGCAGTATCAAACCAAATTAAGCCTGTTTGCTTGAAATCCACTGAAAAATAGATCTTTCCTGGAGTCAAAGACTGACTTTCCAAAATCAAACACAATCAAAAGCTCAAATGAAGATTGGTCCAGGAGAAAAAGCAGCCAGCTGTAGAAACTGAAAGTGTTTCAGAGAACACCACTGTTGCAAATGCTGCCTTGCTAAACCCACCAGCACTAAGCACTGTCTGTAGAAAAGGCAAGAACCCAATCACAGTATTGTTGATTCCACATTCAAAAAGTATGAATTAATAGTGTCTTTTTCTTTGCCATAAATTACAAATAAAAATAACAAGACTGACTGAGAATCACAGGATTTTTGTATTTTTTTCTTCAGTGTTTTACAGTTTCAATAATTTTTGAAAATAAGTGAATTATGATAGAAGCATACTAGTATAAGAAAAAGGGTGCTAGCACTTTCGACAACTTCAGGGTGCTTGGCAGGGTTCCTCAGTTAAGTAAGTGGAAAAGCACCTTTGAACTGTGCTCAGAGTGAAGTTTATCGTGGGCAGCACCCGTGCTGCCTTCTCAACACCTTCACTCTCAGCCAGAGTCCTTGCAATCCTTCTTTGAGCTCACTAACAAAAGCAACATGGGGAGGTTTTCCCTTCAGGGCTATGTGGCTCAATGCTCATGATTTTTTCCCTTTCTCCTGTGCTTGTATAGACATTTTAAGGGTTTTTACCCAATATTTCCTCTTACATTCATCAGAGGAGGTGAGAAGTATGCTTTCTCATCAACGTTTCCAGGCTGCGTTTCACCCTTCAGTTAAGATAAGTCAGTCTGCAAAGAAGTAGAACAATCACAAGACTTCTGTCCTAGTAGTTCTAAATATCAGACCTTTGTGCAGGGATGCAGAAGCTGCAACTGGTCCCTATTCTGTACATCCTAGAATAGAAACCAGTTACAGAACAATGTCTGCTAACTGAATTTGCAGAGGCAACAAAGCCTTTCCATCTCCTATATACATTTGAAATATAACTCCTATCCCTAATGTCTTCTGTGATATTAGAGTGAAAGATAAATGTGCTCAGATTTATAAGCAGTAATCTCAACAATATGAAATGTGGGTTTTACCCTATGAACACAGAAGGGTAAAACCCCAGTAAGAGCATCCCTCCAAATTCCAATATTAAGGAAGAAATTTGGCAATTTTTTGACACAGGTAATATTTCAAGATTTGAGCTGTTAATGAAAGGAATGCTATATTGACAGATTACAATACATGGCATTAAGCAAAAAGCATGGTACGCTGATGTAAGTGGACTTGGCATACTCTACAGATGATAATTCCTGTCTGTACCAGTCACAATACAAAAAGAAAAGCAAATCACAGGAAAAATCCTACCAGATAATTTAGAGGTAAGAATTAGTTACTGGGAAAAAAATTTGTAATGTCAATTTGATTTGGTAACTGGCTCAAATGCCAATTCTGTAATTATTGATTCTAGATTGTTGTGGTGTGTGTGTACTCCTGTGTCTTTGTTTCTTCTTAAGCCTGTTGAAGATATAAGCATATTTACAGTGATAAAAAGAAAATCAAATCCACCTCAACATGCTACTATAATGGAATTGCCAGATTTTCACTTTTTGTTCATGAGTCTGTTAAAACGTAAAAATAATTAAAGCAAGGCAGGTGAAGTATACGTGTTATTTTCCTAATAAGAAGCAGGGTATTTGTAAAAACCACCAGTCTGAAAAATAGCCCAGTTATTATGGACAGTTATCAAATTTCAAAGATGAATCAATGGTAGAAAAAGAAAAGGAAACAATTGTATAGTTTTTGTAGTTATTCTTCCCACTTACATATTTAAAAAATGAAAAAGTTTGTCAAAACAGATTATTTCATCACAAGAAAAATGAAACCCCAGTGTCATACAAATGTTTATCCTATATCCTTTATTTTCCCTGACAGAACAGTGTCCCAGCAAGCAAAAGATAATTCTTGTTATAGTTAGCCCAGGAGAAGGCTGTTTGACTAGCCAGTTAATTTTGGCTTGCTGACGGATAATTAGCATAAACTATTTTTTCTAGCCACTTACTCATTTTCATTAAACTTACAGGAATTTAAATAGAGACTTCCACTCCTCAATCAAGTTTGTCAGATCTGGGCCTTGTTTTTGACTAACTGCTCACAGCAGACAAATACAGGTTTGCTGCACAAACCTTCATTCCTAAGGGAGGTGAAGCAGAAGCTTAAGTGACTCTAGGAAGGGGCATAATCTGAGTACTCAGAATAAAGTTACAAACTAAACTAAAGCAATTTGTTGAACCCAGACAGAGCTGAAAGGTTTGCACCGGGAAAAGTGAATCCTGGTCTGCAGCAGCTTTATATTGCAATTCCTTTTATTCCACATCCCTTTCTGTCAGTGTGTATCATCACCATGCCTAGTGTAACATCACATCAAGTCTCCACTGCCATATCATTCTTCCACTTCCTCTCTCAAGTCCCTAAGGATGACCCAGGTGTGTAACACCCCCAGATCCTTCTGTGACTACAGGGCAAGGGGCAGGCTGTGCTGTGCTGAGCTGAGAGCCCGGCGATGGCTGCAGGCCACCCAGGGCAGGTGGGACAGTGGCCAGCACAGCACATGGAGCAGGTGATGGCTTCAGCAGAATTACAGCCCTTCTCAGGAGGGTGCAAAAGATGTGTCCCACCTTGGTACAAACATCAACTTTTAGGAAATTACTTAAGAGCTTTGTATTTCTGAGGCTTCTACTACCTCAACAAGTTTTATGGAGAGCGGCCAACAGTTTGCACAGTTAGTGGGGGCAGGTGCTGATAGACAGGTAAACATCATGGTAGCATATATCTCACTTCCTTAAAAAACAGACTAAAAAGATGAGGAGACTCATGTTCACCTGATTGTAAATGATTTCCTGCAGCTAGGCTGTGTTTCTGTGACCTCAGTCATTTAATATGTTTGCTTTTCCCTATGTTGTCTAATAGCAGTTTGGCAGCCATCCTCCCTGTGACAATGACTCAGTGTGCTGCTTTTCCTGTCTTATTCTATGAAACACATCATTTGATGTGACTAGCACAGCTCATTTGATGAGTCACAGAGCCAGGAAATATGAAGAAAATTTTTCTGAAGGATGAAGTTCAAACAAATGTTAGAAAAAATATAGTTTAAAAAAATCTTCATATTAAAATTGTGCATATGGTATAGTTCATGTCTTCCTGCCTACATGGCACAAAGTCCTTTTTCTTTGTTAGCATTCATTATAATATATCTGAATAATCTGGAAGATGGGTGGGGAGAATATGTGGAAGGACATTCTCTCTGTCCATGGTACACAGTTAACATACATTTTCTGACATTCTTAGAGAACCCTCACAAAACTGAGCCTCACTTTTTATATCCTAATATGCAGTCTGTATCTTCTGCCTTTATTTCAATTCATTTTTTAAAAAATTTGTACTCTAATTTGATAGGTCCAATTAAAATAAAATTGTGTTTAAAATAAAAACAAAAACCAAACAAACAAAAAAACAAGCCCTTATCCCAGACTCTGAATCCACTTTTTCCCCTTTTCCATCATCCTATAACCACGAAAAATATTCTTGCCCTGTATGTGATTATAAGATGTTTTTCTTACCTACATAGGATGGGAAAACTATACGGATTTTCATATTTCTTCTTATAGAATTCTTTGTAATTGGGGAAGAAAATGGCCAGAGAAAGGGAGGTGCCATAACTTTTCTCCTATCTCTGACCACAGGCAGCTACCAACTCCTCTAACAAGAGTAGAATGGGGAGTGGAGAAGAACCAGGACAATAATACTGCTCTTTGCACTGCTTCTTAGCTCTGTTTCACTGAATTGAAGAAAATTCTCTCTGCTCCAGCCACTCCTTCAAGGAGGATGTGGAGAGGTTATAGATGCCTTTGTTACTGTTACATTCCTCAGAATACAGGAAAGTTTTCTCGTCATCTCCCTTGACAAAAGCAACAGCTCAGGAAGATCAGGAATGCAATCAGAGCTCTTCCCTTGCCTCCCCTCCAGCACCCCCAGAAGTTTGCATTGCCACACACATCAGGAGATGTGTCATTTCTCCTCCTTCCTCCTCTCAGGAGCCAATGGTGAAATAGAGAATGTTTGTAGCTGACACCTCGAAAAAAGCCCTGCTTGCTGCAGAAAGGGCATGGGAGCTCTGTCTGTCAAAGCAGAGATCGTTTGAGTGGGACTCCAGCAAGAGCCAAACTGACCTGGCCAGAAATTATTTGCAAAAAGCTGCAGCTACAAACAGCCAGGCCACCAGTGAGCAATGGAGGAATGTAGAGCATGGTCACTCCAGCCCTTTTCTTTCTAAAGACAGAGAAATAATCAAACCGAGCACCATCACCTCCTCTACAATTATGACAAAGTGCAGGCACTATAGAATATTCTTCTGAATAAAAATAATGTACTTATTTGAAAATAAAGCATGATTTTTTTTTTTGAGGAAATGGCAGAGAACAAAGTGCACAAGGCCAAACTTTCTAATAAAAGAGATTTATTGTGGGGAAAAAAAAGTCCAATAATTACATTTTCAGGGGAAAGGTCATTATTACTTAGAAAGAGGTTAATAGAACAATATTAATGGCTTTTACAGGGCAAAAGAGATACATGCAGCATTAATATGAATGAAAACAAGAATGAGAATGCTCCCTGTTACCAAAGTTTAGACTGAAAATTCAGAAGGTCAGATTTGTCTTTCATACTGCCCAAAATAAAGAATTAGACAGTATAAAATGTTATCAAGCCTTTTCATTCAATGAGTTTAACAGAAAGTAGAGAAAGTGATCAAAAGTTTTAGCCTGAAGCCAACAATTAGAAGCATGGCTCCAGTTCTGTGTTTCTGGGAGACTCTAAGGGAAGATTGTTGAAGATAAAAGTCAACATGAGTCAATCATTGAACTTTTACTGAAGCAACTGTGGCAATTCTGTCTATTTGGCCCATATTTTAGATTAGACTAATTTTCTAAAGTAATGGAAAATTGCCAGAGATAAAAAATAATTTCAATATGAATTAATAATAATATTACATTACGCATCCATAATGCTGTCCATGCAAAAGTCTTAAAATACTTTATAAACACTTAATTAAGCCTCCCAAGACCCTAAGAAGTAGATGATTTTTTTCTCAACCATTCCTCAGCTTGAGAATCTAAGTCATAGAAAATTTAAAGCAAAACATTTGCCTCAAGTTATGTAATGACCAGAACTGGTTACAATCAATCATGTAGGAATGAAGAAGGCATGTGCAACAAATATCACTAAAATCAAATAATTTTTCTGTCAAAAAAAAAAAAAATCCTGCATATTTTACTAAGTTTGAGCACCCAGAAATCTCTTAAATATATCTAATATTTTTTTCCTCATGAGTATCTTTACATACATGCACAAATAAATATTGACTACAAATAAATAAATAGGCAAACATAAATAAATGAAATGTGTTTATTTAAAATACATGTTGCAAAAATATTGTACATCCTCATTGACAAAACTAGCTAAATGATAAAAAAAATTACAGCCCTAGAATCTTGACTGTTAATCCTCAGCCTTGACCACTAATACTGATTTTCCCTTTTAGGTGGTGTTGAGAGAGGGAGAAAAGAGATATCCAAAGGTGATTATAAAGATGGTTATTATCATCTGTCATACACATGTGTAAATTATTAGCATGTTTTAACTACAAGGCTAAGCAGGATCTGTCTAACCAGTAATTCCATCCTGAATACACTCAGCAGTACCACACCAGGACTCACAATTATGTAAGTTTGCTATTAAAATGCAAGTTGGAATCTACTGCTAAATCTCCATAGTGACGAATACACTGAAAAGCTGTCCTACTTTGGAAGATTAAATTGACTTTATTTTTGGTTATTGTATCTAAACACTGTAACTTGCTTATTGTACTCTCACTAATTCAGTTTTACTTTACCAAGCACCTCAGACAAGAGAATTTGCTGGAAGTCACAGTCATGCTGTGAAACATATATATTTAGGATGTCATTTCAGAATACTGTAATTATAAGTATTTGAAGTCAAAACTCATAATTGTGTATGATGAGAGAAAACTGAGGAATCTTTTTGTTGAGTGGTCTGGCTGTAAAGTTCCACCAATCCCACCAGTCTCAGCAAGTTTCAAAGCAGATGTCTTTATATTATTTGGGATGCAATTTTCTGATGGATTTAAATAAAGAAAATTATTCAACAGCTACAATTCTTATTAAATCCTGACGTGAAACTTATTTTACTATTAGTAAGTACTGCATTGTACATTTAAGGAAGATATTGCTTAACATGATGGGCAAGATTAATGTAAAACATTAACTCTTCAGTCCTTACTCTTATACTTATATGTTCTTTATATACTGATGAGGCAAAAGGATGGATAGTAACATCTTAAAGGTTTCCACTTTTGTGCTCTGTTCCTCTGAGTGAAAAGATGATGTCTAGCCTTCCTCACATGGAATTTATTGGTTAGGTCTATAAGAGAGGGCTTTTGGAAGAAAACCTTTAATATAAATCAAGATAAATTAAATTGAGATAGTGCAAAAAGAATAATGTGAACAGGATATCATGTGACAACAGGTAAGGGCTTAATTTTCCCAATTCTAAGGCAAGACTGGGTGAGATCTAATAAATCACAGCAGCACAGCACCACATGGAAATCAGCATCTTACCTAGATGGAAGCCACAGCTGATGACTTTGCAAAACAAACCCCAAGATCCCTTATTATTAATTAATGAGGTACCCACTCACCACAGCTTTTACCAGGCACAACAAAGCCGTGCTAAGTAAGAACATTCACAAGTTTTGGCTATCGCAGCGCATGCAGTCTGCAGAGAATCACACGGGTGGTTCAGCTTCTTCAGCTGCTGCCAACAAAAGCAGCCAAGTGAGAAGGACACACAGATCTGGGTTCCCTCCCCAGCTCTGCCACCTCGTCAGGAAATCCCTCTCTTTCCCTGATTTCTGCCTGGAAAAATGGCTTTCTGCAGGGACTTTTAAAGAGAAATGGGAGCTTTAAAAAGAGATTTCAGAAACGCCCAAGTGCAATTCAGAGCTTGACGATGAAAGTATTTTGTTTTCTGGGGCATTTTTTTCCTTCCTTGCCATCTTCATAGGTAGATAGATCACTCATGGTTTTTTTCAAATAGGGATATTTCTTAAACATTTTCCTATTCCTGCCCCTAAAACTGACTTTTGCACAGTCAGTATTGAAATCTACTTATGTTGCCAACTCTGGGGTATTATGTGATTTTGTTGGACACAGAGATGGATACAAAGGAACAATAGGTGTTGCAAATATTTTTAAAATAAGCTGTTTCAAGTACTTTAATCTTAAAAAGTACTTACTCAATTTAATCACAATCTTCATAAAGTACTCACGTTGTCAGGAAGTCTTAACCCTAAAAATGTGAATGCAGAGGGATTTTTATGATCTTGTTGGTGGGGGGTTTTAACATTTTAATTTTTTTAATTTTTGACTGGGTTTTTGGAGAAGGGGAAATGTCTTGTAACAGGGCTGTAGCTGAATGCTTAATTAGGAACAGCTAATCACCTCTTCAAGTAAGCTGGAGAGTTACATAACTATTACCATTCCTACAGATAAAGACAGTTTAACTTGGCTTCCTATGGAAATAAGTTTTATGTAACAGTTTTGTCTGTCTCTCCATCTTTCTTTTCTCTCCCCTGTACTTTCCCTTCAACAAAAGGCTGAACCATTAGCCAGCCTGAACTTGAGGGCTCCAAAATTATTTTCCTACTGGTTTTATGGAGAAAGCTGATGAGATAAGAGAGAAAGACCTGAATCACAGCCCTGGTTTTCTCTAAAAGAAGTAGAGAAAGTTATAGACGAAGTTACAACTTGATGTGAGATTACTATTTGTAATGCCTGAGCTGCCAAACAGGTTGACTGCTTTAGATTTCATGTGTTCAATTTCCTTGTACAGAGAAATAAATAAGCAATTTTCTGGCCTAACAGAGGCCAGCAGATGATTGTGTTCTCCTGGGTCAGTGCAGGTCACTCTGCCCTTACTATAGGCTCAAAACACAGTCTTTTAGGAAATATGGTCACAATAAAATAAAGTTGAATGGTATAAGTGATCTTCCATTTGATTACTAATACACTCTATGTTGGTTTGTCTTTCCTGTTAACTGAAAGCAATGACAAGAGCTGATATATGATGAACTATCCAGAGGTTTCATAATCATCTGCTTCAATGTACACTGAGGCAGAGTCAGGTCTACACTGGGACTGATTTTGAAAATCAGATTCCAGAATGACAATGATTTATATATTCCTAGAGTAACATCTGGACAGGACAACCTTGCTCAATGGTAAGCCAAACTACTCTGATACAGTTCAGTCTTAGTGCTGTTGTCTTTGATTTGAAAATCCCAAGAGGAGACAATCCTTTAAAACAATCATTCATTTTAATTGTGAAGTGCTCATTTTTATGTTTGTCACAGATGTGCAAAACACACACTTTCAACAAAATATAAGCCCAAACAAAAATTCGTAAATTTTCAGAAATATTTGAAAATTACTAGATTTTGAAGCAAACACAAATCCTGTGGATCATTCTTATTTTCACTGGTGTAAAGCAAAAGCCCAGATTCACATGTTTTGGGAGGCATCACATGAAGACTTAGGTTTTGTAGTCCATGTTCATAACCAAAGAACCCAGAAGGAGCTACATGTTAATCTAGTCAGAATTTTAATCTAGTTTCAGCATTGTATTATTTCAGTAGCTTCATATATCATTATACCGCTGAGGATGAATTTTCTCATCTCTTTAACCTGGTCAGTCTGACCAGCCAGAGATGAAACTGATGTAAAGTGTGAAACATTTGTGGCATCATTCCATGGGTGAACTACCATGAACCTACTGACAAAGTGAGCCAGGGATATTTGCTATGGGCAAAATATTTGTTGCCCATAGGAGCGCTTTTCTCAATACTGTTTCATTAACTCTATGCACTTTTTAGTCTGCTGGTATATGCCTGTGATTTTTCTGTCCCCTTTCTGAGTTGCAATGTTCACAACAGGCTGATTTTAATATTATTTCAGACAGAGTTAAACAGAGAACAGTTTCATGGTGTTCAAAAACTGAGCATAGAGACCATCACAATTGTTTCTTTTGAAAAAGAAGTGAGGGGGAAAGGTATTAAAGCTTGTGAGATAGCTGAGCCATATATTTGGTACTAAAAGTGTTATTTTGGTATGAGGTGAAAAAACCCTCCATTTCTTTACCAAAGGTAAAATCATTAGAAGATGTACAGAAACACAGATATGTCTATCTCAGCATTATGGTAAGATTGCAAAATCATAGTAAAATATATACTCAGAGCATAGCATTCAAGAATCAGTATAGAAGGGAAATACAGCATAAAAACTATAAATGATCTGTCATTGAAATATCCTCAAGCAATGAAATATTTAGAAAAATTACAAAGATGAGTATAATGCTTCATACATTTGCATTTAGAAAAGAGTAGTAATATTCCTGGCATTAGTACAAAATTAATAGTTTCATCAAGTTTTTTATTCAGATAAAGATTTTTTCTTATGCCTATAGAAACGTACCAAAGAATTTAAATCACCTGTCAAACATAAACCCACTTGAGTACTGACACTTTAAAAATATAATGTGAAATCAGATATCATTTATACTTGCAAGAATTTTTCTTGTTGACTTGTAACATATGAATGGGGAGGCTAGATGCAAAAACAGTAGATTTTCAATTTTTACCTTTTTTTCTCACTAATTTCCAGAATGTAATTCTGCCCCCAGCTGGTTAAGACATAGCTGACATAGGAGATTGAACGTGAGAGAATATTGAACCTACGAACTCTGCTTCTTCTCAGATGATGACTACAATTTGCATGCAAAGTATCAGCAGCTTCAGTGCTCAGCACAGGTGCTAATAGATTCTAAGTTCTTTATGTAAGTATATACCGTGCCCTCTTCATTACAGCACTAATAGCTCAAAGGTGAAACTGTTTGCAGGAAACAGAGTTCATTGATTACTCCTACAGAACATTACAATTAATGACATCGGCCTGCGGTAGTCGCTACACCTGTATCAGAGCAAATGAAAAGTAGAAATTTAATACATGCTCCACCAATTGATTCCAGAAAGTTGCATACATCTACTGCCTGCAATGGATTTTTACATGCTTGTGTGTCTTCCTATTGCTCTTTTTTCATCAGATTCTTAGGCTGTCTTTTTGCAAACAGAACACATGTAATGAAAAATTTACGTGACTTTCACTTATTTTTCATGTATAACTGTAGCCCATCCTTATCTCCCAGGAAGGAAGAAAAACAAAGAAAAAAGTAAAATACAGCAATAGAATAGCAGAGAGATAAGTTGTTATTATTATTACCTTTTGAAACAAAAGCTTTCATTCACCCTTCAACCTCTCTCCACTATCTTCTGTCATATTTCAGGACATCTCTTCTGATGTAGCTGGAGAATAGATTACAAATACCTTCAAATTCATCTGACTTACTTTCAATTCCATATATCACCTTTTCATATGCAGCAGTTTCTGTCACATCAGCAATCCATTCCCTCAGTAGCAGTCCTGATGCATCCTTTCAGGTTCTCAGTATTAGTTTTCAATACCACGAGATTAAAAGGGGCAATGCCAGGAAGTTTAGCCCTTGTATTTACACTCTGTATATTCAAATAAATAAAATAGGTGAGAAAATATGGTAGAAGCAGAAATAGTCATTGGAAATAGTTTTCATAGGACAAGACAAAAAAAAAAAAAAGGAAAAGAATGATTAAAAAATAATAAAACCGATTTTAGCATCTATGTAAATGCTAGCACAAGTACAAAGTATGAACAAAATAAAATGTTCCCACTGGCTGATAGAGTCTGGTAACTGCTGCTTTCCATACTTTTCTGCTGCCTTCATATCCTGGTGTCCCAAGTGGACTCAGAGGAGAGGGCAGCCACAAGAACCCACAGTTTCTGAGCCCTGCAGAAACTGAGCAAGTGGAACACTGTATGATGAAATTTAGCAGAACACTACAGGAGTATAAATGACAGATGAACTTAGTGAGTTTACACAGCAGAGAAGTGGAATTACAGGATGAAACAGAACTACTGAGGGGGCCCATGACTGAAGCAATGGGATGTGAATACTCAATCCATTAGCCTTGACAGAAATCTCTGGTACAGGTTGGGGAGAGGCAGAAGGAGGAGGAGTGGTGTTGGGAACAGGGGAGAGATCACCTGTCTGTTCCTTGACCAAGCACAGACCTGATGCTGAAGATGCCAGAAGAGAAAATTGAACATATGCCTGAAGTAGAAAAGAGCATACACAGTCAGACACATCATGAAATTACTGGGCATTATAAATTTATCAGGAAAAAGAATTCTGTCTCTAAGGATGTAATAGTGAGACAGGGCTGACACGGCATTGTCGGAAGGAGATGGGTATCACGCCTGACAGAAGAGAAAGGTGGAATCCTGGTCAATATTTGCCAAATGAGAGGATAAAACAATCACATATCCAGCTTATGAAACTTTTCAAAACTTCCTGTAGTCAATTTTAATGGTTGAATTTCTCTTTACTATTTACCTAACAGCTCTAGTACTGATTTTAATTTGCTCTGGATAAACCCTGTTTCAAGTGAGTTTTTTCTTACATTCCATAGCAGCTGGAGTTTCTTTGTTTTCCTCTACTTTTTGCTTGTCACATAGCAACACTTATGAAAAGTGTCCAATCAAATAAGCAGTGGGAAAACTATCTTCTCTGCATTGTCCTTTTTAAAAGGTCTCTTCATTGTGCCTTTCATTAGAGATGATCAAGAGATGAAGGTAGGGGAGGGGCTGAGCACACCCTAAAGACATTCAGAATAAAATTCATTTGACAAATTGCCAGGCTTTGAACTACCATGTCTGCAGAGGAAAAAAAAAACAACCAAAATGTAAAAGCAGATAACTTACAGTCTGACAGCAAGGACTTATTAAAAAAAAAAGAAAATTGTTGTCCATTAGGAGTTATGTTGTGATTATTTTTCATGGGGCCAATTTTCTAGAATGCAACTGCCCTGACCTACACTAATGGAAAATTTGGGCTGTAGCGTGAGCTTAAATTATATTCCTAAATACTTGCAAAGTTTGTAAACTGCAAAGGCCTCTAAAAGCAGCAAGGCTCACCTGGGTAATCTGACACATTTCCAGTCTGAGTATTTTTATATGCCTTTGAGCCTTTTAATGTAAAGCCTACCTCCCTATTATAATCCTACCAGCTCTGGTTCTACAGCTCTCTTTTTCAGTGTTTCCTTGACACACCACCACACACCCCCACACCACCCCCAAGTTCCTTTAAAATCCTGGAACAATTTGTGGTCAAAACTAAATCCAAATTAAGTCCATCTGGAGAAAGCAGAAAAACTTGAATTCCATCTTGTTGTCTTGAACATCCCATGGTTGCATAATAACAAAATGCCTTTGTTCTCGCAACTAAAGTATGCATCAAGAATCAAAGAAGCAAGAAAAAAAGGGAATGTTCCAAGCTATTACTGTAACAATCCAATTACAATGCCTATCAAACTTAACTTCACAGGTTATAGCTCCTAATTGCCTGACAAAAATTGACACTTCAGTCGCAACAGCATAATATAATCAGAGTCCAAATTAAATTTGATCGTGGGCAGAAAACGATGCTATCATTCGGCGGCATGGAAACAGGAGATCAACTAGCATGATATCAAGGATCAGAAATGAAAATTATTCATTAATAGCAATGGTTTTCTGATAATGGAAATGACACAGTTCAGACGGCTTCGTAAAAACACTATTAATTAAAAAGATGATAGACCTAACAAGGCATAGAAACCAGTGGAACCTTTCTCTGTGCTTGTTAAGGTGAAGGATGACAATGTTTAAGAACAGAAGTTTATGCACTTTTGTGAAAAGTATTCCGCTGATTCTGTAGCAAGTTTACTGGTTCTTGCTTAGTGAAGCATCTTTCTCTAGGGTGCTGTGTTAGAGGGACATAAAAAGTGTCTTAGGCCATAATATGACATTGTAATAAGCATGAATACTACCAGCTATAAAAGAGAAGGGTCCAGTTCATAAAAAAATGCACATGGGATTTTTGCATACTCCCAAGAAAATAGTGCAGGGAAAACTATTTTATTTCCCTGTGCTAGCAGATCTGTCTCCAATTCACTTTTGGGAAATACAGAGGTGCTTTATGCTGGAAAGAGAGCAAGCCAAAAATCCACCCTTAAAAGTTTCCTTGAGCAAGAAAAGACAAGGCCAGTGCCTCAGACTGCTGAAGTTCAGACAATACCTCTGTTCCTTACACAGAGCTCCAGGTATTACCACAATAAAAACCTCCGGTACTAATGCAATGCCACGGGCAGTGTGTTTGAAATATCGCTCTCAAAGGGGTGATCGCTGTACCATTGAAACCACTGGGTGCTTCTGCCAGGGCTGGAACAATTCAAACTGCAGCAGTCCTGAGGAAGAAAAGGTCTGTGGGCTGCTAAGGATCTCCGTGATCTACTCCCTGTGCTCTGTGCCACCCCGCAGGATGGGTCACTGCCCAACACACATGACTAAAACTGCTCTTGAGGACCTCAACTCTTTCTTCTTCAGTAGCTGAGAGAAGCAAAAGACATCCCCTGCTGCAATTCCTTGCTCCACAGGCAGCTGCTTTGGAAATGCACAAGCATAGGCCTCTGAAACTTCTTGCTGTGGGAAACCAAAGATTTAAAAGCCTGAAAAATAAAGGACTTTCAGGAAGAACAGAAAGGAAGAACAGGCAAAGACAGGTGTACCCTTGGAAAAGGACAACTCAAGGCAGATCCTCCTGACCCTAGAATGCAACTACAGTAAATTTCAGCAAATCAGAGACCCAGTAACTAATCTCATGTTCCTTTGATTGTCTAACTGAGGGTCACTTAAATCCACAAGGTGTCATCTCCATCTGCCTCTAAACTACCTTCACTTGATAACCAACAAATTTGAAAATCACCTCACTTGTTAAAAAACAAAACAACAGCAACAACAACAACAAAAAACCTTAATACTGACCTATTTGGAGCAGCTCCAAAAAAATTAAAAACACGCAAAAAATGGATCTACCTTTAACTTCCCCTAATTATTTAATAGTCCTTTTACAGAATACACAAAACTTGCCCAAACTGTCAACATTGTTTTTAAAAATAAAATCTTCTGAAAACCTTTGAAAAACCTCACCTCCTTTTTTAATAAATTAAAGAGGAAAATTATATTATGTAAACCATATATGATCATTGAACTGTACCTGTAAGAGCTCTACAGCAGGTCATCCAGATTCTGTGTAGTTTATTGGAATACTCCTTAGCTCTGTGAACAAAATTATTAATGCAAGGAATGCTAGAATTCGGCATGTAGACAACTCAGGTAGAGATGTTAAGCAATATATATGTGTGTATATATATATATATATATATATATAAACACACATATGTGAATATATAATATGTGTGTATACATATATATATATATATATACCCTGTAACATCAGCTAGCATGACATTGAACATCATTGCAGCTACCATATGATCATCTCTTTGTTCAATAACTTCACCTCATGAGAGGGTGTTTATAGATACACTGAGGAATTTTAAAACAAGTGTAATATTTTTTAAAATAAAATATTGATACAATTATTTTAAAATAAGTGTATCAATATTTTAGTGCTTTGTTTTTCATTGTGTAGCAAAGTTCAGAACCAGGAAGAGTTAAAAACAAAGAAAGAAAATAGAGACCAGATTTGTGTCATTTGATGTTTTTAAATAAATATTTTCATTATATAGCTTGTTGTGTATTCTGAGTAGTGATGTAAACTCCTTTCTGATAAGAGTGGCACTGTTCAGCAGCAAAAGTGGATGTAGTTACACCCACAGCAGGGACTGTAACACTGAGGCAGCCAAAACCCAAATCCATTGTGACCATTATCCTGCAGGGTAAAGTTATAGACTAAGTCATCTAATGGATAAATCCCTCCTCTAAATTCCAGAAAATTAAATTCCATACAGGCATTTTAAGCATTCTGGGGTCAAATCCACACCCCCAAACTCTCAGGCTTGATGGGAATTTTCTGATGAAAGCAGTTACAGGAAATGTTAGTTGGTGTGTTTTGACTGGGCATGGTCTGGCAAAGGTGGTATTTCAGGAAAAAAAAAATAAAGGAGAACTAGAACATCTAGACTAACAAACAGGTCAGCAGTTAAGAAGCTTTGCAAACTAACTAAAGAGATCCACTCCCTTGTCTCTGCAAGGTTTCATTTGGGGCTCACTGTTGATTCCAGATCACCGAGCCCCTTTTTCATCACCACCTGTCTGTTCATCACATCTTTCTTTACTGTGAAAATTTCGAGTGGTCTTGAGTTCATGCTACTGTCAGCTTAACGTGTCCCACGAAGCAAAAGCCATTTCCACCTTATCTCTGCTAACAGTGTAAAATCAAAACAATTACCATTCTTCTCCTCCTTGCAGGAGGAGAATCACTGTACAAAGATTCACCACCCTGCATCCACTGCCATTGGCCTTGAGGACTCAGCAGCAGGAGAACGCCTTGCTCAGGCAGGGCTGCAGTGGCTGGGAGCCCTCCCACAGCCCCACTGCAGACTGTAGCTCCTGATACCCACAACCTGGAATTCCTCAATTTTCCAGCAGCACTCTCGGAGACAGGGAAAACACAGAATTAAGCAGAAAACAAATAATGAAATTAAGCTTAACAGGGTTGCTGGCCCATTTTCAGGTCCCCTATTCTAAAACATGCGAGTATCACCATTAGGCACATGTCCAAGTCCATTTCCCTGGTGAATTCAGGCTTATGCACCACTCGAGAGGAGTCTGTTAATGACTACAAAGATCCACAGCTGTTTACAGTTTAGGCTCAGTGGTGGACCAGGCAATAAGCTCGATCCAACAATGAAGTTGTTGGACTCTCACAGCAAGCAGAGACATTGTGTCAATTGTCTGCTTGCTCACAGTGCGAGGGAGGACCAGGACAGCTCAGCAGGGCTCCACAGGGCAGGGAAACGAGCAGGTATGGATTGGAGGGAAGCTGTGCAGGCCCTGAAAATGACAGATGTGTGTAAAGGAACCAAGCCTAAATAGCTTGCAGAAGCACAGATGAAGTAACAAATAAATAAGCCAGGGAAGTTCTTGAACTTATAAAAAATAGACACCATCTATTCAGAAAAATATCCCAAAATCAGATCTACTGTTTTGTTGTGTGGTTTTTGCTTTTGTTTGTTTGCTTGTTTTAGGGGGGGGCAGTTGTGGGTTTTTTTGGTTTTTTCGTTTGGGGTTTTTTTGGGGGGGAGGGGTTGGTTCTCTTTTTTTTTTTTTTTTTTTTTTTTTTTTTTTTTTTTTTTTTTTGTTAGTGGGATTTCTTGCAGAAACTTTGGGTGGTTTCATGAATGAATAAATGAGAGAAACAGCTTTTCACATTAGGGTCTGGTCATCAGGAAAATGATAGTAAGAGACAGATTGCCAAAAACCTGCAAAAGACTGGGGGAGAGTGTAAGATAGGCTTATATTAAGCTTCATATTTTCAGACATGGAAGTGAATGCAATATTTAAAAAATATGTAAGAAGGCGTTTGAGGTAAAAAAGTAAAAGGGGGAAGCAGATAGAAAAAGCAAAAATTATTTTATCACAGGATGTAATCTTTCAAAAATGTATCAAAGTAATAAGCGTGTCTTCAAGCCATGCTCTGACTACAAGTCCAAACTGTCTGCTGATTAGGAATGGATGTAATAACCTGCTTTAAAACAAACTAAAAAGCAGTCTTCAAGGAAGAATTCCTAAACACCAAGACTAGCAGCTTTGAAAGAAGGCTTCAGACATGAAAAATTAATGGAATTGGACAATTTGCCAAAGAGGTACCCTTGTCAATGCTAGATTTTAAAGCATGACCTGACAATGTGCACTGGTCCAAATTTGTTTCACTTAGAAGTAGTGCATTTCTTATTAAAGTAGTGTTTTCTGTCCTTTCAGTTAAGATGGTTCCCAGAACGTCCACAACTGCTGCCAAGGGATGGTTACAAGATGATAGAAAGCCTTAAGGACATGTCTGTGTGGGTGGGCAGCTGATTGATTGACCAGACAGAATTAAGTACAAAAATTCAAAGGGGAAGGATGAAAATATTTCTGGTAAGGTGAAACCCTACCTATTTACTGAATAGATTATCCACAACAGGAAACACTTACTTGATGGCTTGATTGCAAAGTCAGGCAGGTCCTGGGCCTCAGTGACTTCACTGGAGCGCTGACAATTTACCAACGGAAGATCTGTGCCCCCAGGATAGTTTCTTAATGCAGTGGCAAACTCTTGAATTCATAAAAAGAAGGACATAGGAAATACACACAAGAAACATCTTTTATTCAGTCACTTTTCTCACATACAGGATTTTCTGATATACACAGCTCCAAAAAGCAGGAAGAGAAAGCAATAGAAATGTGCAAACTGAAAACATTCTGTTGCAAACTGAACTCTCATTTTTGACTCATATGAAGTGCACCTACAGTATAAAAAAGGGGAGCAGAATAGCTACTGAAAAGCAACCTCTTTTAAGGGCACAGCTGTGCTGCAGCTTTCTTGACTTTCTGCCTGCCTGAGACCTTAAACACTCAAGACTTGCAGCGCAATTTTAGACTCAGAGCCTGCCCACCCTCAGCTTTCAAAATATCCTTTTCATGTAAGAGGGTTAAAACTGGATGCCCAATCTTCAGAGTGCGCCTGTGAACTGCCCTTCAAAAATGCACCACTCCACCCTGTGCCACTGATGCTAAAAAGAGCTGTCACCAGAGAAGATAAAGGGATTTCTGTGATCACACAGCTTTTCCAAATTCAAGCTCACATCAGAGAGTGAAGGAATGTCTTTGCGTGGCACCTGCTTACATATTTTCTGGAGTGACTGCAATTTAAATATTGGCAGCTGATAAGAACAAGAATATTGTACTGTGCCATATAACAGTGTTCACCAGGACTGTCCATTGTTACTCAGCAACAGGAGGTCAGAAAGCAGAGGGCAAAAATCTGTACCATAAATGGATCACATTGGTGATTCCAGGCCTCATGGACCAAAATAATGCATGACTATATAGTTTCTGTCTGTTCATGCACCCTCATTTTACATTCAATTTCTTCAATGGTTCAGAAAAGTCTTTCAGTATCAAGTAAGTCAGATCAAAGTAAACATATAATATGCATGAACAGGTCCATTTTGTATAATATTAACAATGTAATTTCTGTCAGAATAAATGAAATTAAGAATGTAAAAAAAAAATTAAAGTGATTAAAAGCAACAAGGCAGCAAGCAAAGCAATGGATGCCTGTACTTGAGGGGGAGGGAGGGATTACTGTAATACACAAAGCTTTTTGTCATCCCACTCAGCCCTCTCTATAGCTTATTACTACAATAACTTCTTGGACTGCAGATACTATTCTCTATTAATACCTAAGGGGCAATGCCTTTGCAAAATATTTTTATTTCTCATCCATTTAAGATGTCCGTTTATACTCCCTTAAGAAATGGAAACTGGTTTTTTTGTAGACTCTTATCTCAGGTTTGGTGAAAGTCTGAATCATAGCACTAACATCCTTTCCCCCTACTTATTTTCACCTGTACATATAAAAGTAAAAGAAGCTAGTGCAGTGAGTGCATGTCACTGTGTCAGGTTGTGGGATATATGATTTAAAAGAACCTGCTAAAAAAATAAATGTGCTGTGATTCATCAATTAGGTAAAGACTGTTCGGGATTTTTTTTATTTTATTAAAAAAATAAATAGGTACTTCCCCATGGGTAAGATTTTGTTATACATGCATAGGAGTTTGCTGCTATCTGCAGGTAAAATACTCTATTACTGAGTAAAGAGCTGAAAAGAAAGATATTTAGCTCCTGTTTTTAATTGCAGTTTCACACAATTCCATGTGAAAATCCCAGATCTAGCAAGCTGAATTAAAATAGAGATCACTCACACAGGTCTGAGAGGAATATTTCTCTCTAATATAAGCTGTAGGCACACACTCTGGATGTTTTGCTGCTGGTAACCATGGTCAGGGTCAAGCTTTCTCAGAGCCCTCCAGAGCAACACTGGCACCCTCAAGCTATTGCAAAAGCAAAGAATTCTTAGGATCTAAGAGTATTCTTCTGATCTCAGCAACCCTCAGATGTCCTCTGAGATGTGACAGGCTGCCAAGTGGATGGGACACAGAGCTGGTTCTACAAATGCCAAAATTTTGAGAAAGTCTGTAGACTATATCAGGAAAGGCAGTTCAAAAGGATTATAGACAAATTGCAATTTGTCCCTCTGTACACATGGCAGGCCTAGAAAGGCAGATGTCACACAGACTCTCCTTCACAATCCTCTCCTCCATCCTTCCACTACATAACATGGTACTGTCTCCTTTGCTTTTTTCAGTTATTATTTCATTTTTGTTTTTACTTTTCAATTTCTTCTACAAGCATGCAATGAACTGAAATACATACAAGACTCTGAAGGACAATTGTTGCTGAATTTTGCCACTTGAAAAGTCATAAGCAGACTAAAAATTCTGCAGGTGTTTTACATATCTCATTCTGTGAGAATACTAACCCCAAAGTGTAAAATATATTACAAATAATTTTTAGATTTATAGGTATACTGCTATAGGACTTCAGCTGTTACAAAAAGTGTCCTAGGAATATTAGCTTAATTCCTGGGAAATACTAGGGATGACACACTTTGTCTGTTTTGAGCCTGCAATGTACTGTTTGAGATTTGTTCCAAATGCTGCAAGACATCCTTAACTACTGTGTGGATAGAAAAATGAACATGATAGAAGTTCTTAAACAACACTTAATCAAGCAAGATCATATTGGAGGAGTCATTACAGGAAATATTGACTACAGGAAATGACATGCCCTACATTATCTCATCAAGGCTTAGATAGTCATCTTGCAGATTTGCACTGCAGAGCTATAATACAGCTCTCTAGCTTGCTATCAAATGCACATCTTCAAGGCTCTGATCAAAAATTAAAGAGTCACTGGTGTTAAACTTTTCCTACCCACCATTTTTTTAATGTAGCCTCAATTTGTGAAAAGCTGACATAACTTTGGGTTTGTTTTCAAAAAAGGGTTTCAATATGAGCTCATTTCAGCTTGTGGGTAAGAGATGGGCATCAGAATCACTTAGCACAAAGAGAATACATAACACAAGAGAAAGAAAAACACAAAATATCCATCACTAAAGTTTCTCCTTTTAACCTTTAAGTGTAGTCAAAACCTAATGACTTGCTAATTATCAGGAGTTTAATGATGCCTCTGAGCAGAGGTTGTACTACAGAGCACAGTGTCCATGAACCTCTAGGATGTGGGGTTACCTCGTGACTTCAGCCTGCAGTGAATTCTCCTCTTCTCCAATTCTGCTTCTAAGAAAGCTTTCAACCCACCACCCCCCTCCCCATTGTTGCTACCAACAGTGAAGGAAACAATTTTGAACTCTGGAGCAGGCTGGTCTCCAGATGGCTGCCAGCTTTTTAAGCACTGAGTTGACTAACCTTGCTCAAAGCAGGTCTACAGAACACAGTGCTTCAAATATCAGTGTCTGCTGGGATTGCATCTATATATGTGGAGTCCCACCGTTCCCATCACTAGCGTAGTTGAATGACTGAATCAGAGCAAGAAGGATAAAATTGAGGAAAATGCATGAGACCTCTCCCTCTCTGATGTTGAATCAGCCCATTAAACAGCAGGGAGTAGCTGAGCATAGGTTTTCCTTGAGCTTGCTGACCACTAAAAGCAAATTAGTATAACCCAGGCTGAGTCTGAGGCTGGGAAAGACCAAGAGGTTGACTTCCACATGGAGATTAAAAGGACTGTCCTTAACTCAGCCCAGGTAAAAGAGATAGCTCAGTAAGGAGCAAAGACAGTTCTCATTAGAGCCCTTTTGTGAGAACAGAAATCATGGGTAAGTAATATAATTCAATTACTTGATTATTATATTTATAATATTCTTATGGATTGACAACAATAAAATCATCAGCCAAACCATTCTGGAACGGAGTCACCCACTTTCTGAGAAGAAAATTTATGGGGGCAGTTTGATGCTGTTCCCCTGGAGTCTGTCAGTCTGACCTCAGCCACAAATAAAGCCTTTTCAAATGTAAGGAAATAGTTCTGGGATATGTAATATCTGATGTAAAGAGAAAAAGCACCATCTTCATTGCTAGCCACAGGAAAGCCTGTTTTCTTTGGTTCTTGGCCCATATGAGAGTTAGTGCATGAAATATAAATTGCTGCTCAACATTTAAGCTTGGCAGAGCCAATTAACACGGCCTTCTCAACATGAGTTTGGAGGTTATTTCAATTAAATCCTTTGTACAAAAGCAGTTGCTGCACACAGGATTTCTTGGTATTTCTGAAAGGCTGTCCTTGGTGGGTAGTTTAAGTTTTGCAGTGCATTCATCTCTCCCTTTGATTACAGCAACCTCGCTTCTCCCTTTACTGATCTGATATCTGTGTCACCCTTCTGCAGGCCATCTGAGCACTGCTGTCAAAGAGATGGCCTGTACCCTTTCTCACTCAGCTCACTGTTCTGATCAGCTCTCTTGGTCACTTCCCAATGATCCATCTTAATTCATATTTTTATTCTCTTCCTCCAGGCTTATCTCTTCCATCTTTGGCCAAAAAACCATATTCTGCTTCTGCTCTGAGTGCCTACAGAGTTTTTGAAGGATAACTGACTAGAGTTCCAAAAATGAGGGGGAAATTATGTACACCAAAAAGTGAAAAAAAACAAGAGTCATTTGCAAGGCCACAGGGCTGAAACTACTTTCCCGATATTTTTGTAAATCTCCTAAAGTCATGATGCTTCAGCCAGTTCCTCAAGACAACAAGGAAAACAAGGACTTAATACTCTGCCAACACTGGAAAATCTTGAACTCAGGGTAAAGCACACCCTATTTTTAACTTCTTCTAAAGGTTTATCACTTCTGTAAATCCCACAGAGGTCATCCTTACTCTGATTTCCTGTACATTCACTATTTGGTTAGATCTCTACTGAGGAAAATAAATGACGTTCATTTCAGGATGCAACCTTGACTTTCAGCTCCTTGTCCTGCTGACTTCCACTATGAGGTTGGACACACTGCTGCCAGCCCATGCTCCATGTCTCCAGTAGTGCTACAGGGATAACTGTGTTTCCCAGGTTTCCCAGTCCCTCAGGAGCTGTGTGAGGGGGAATACACTCCTGATGGGATGGTATTAAGGCTCAGAAAAGGCAATGGGGGAGCTGCCAAAACCTGACCACACCCCCCAATACTCACAGATAGAATACCTCACATAAATCATTGAAAATGTGTGAGGTATCATTGTGTAGTGAAGGTAACACCTTTGAGACACATCAGCTCTGTCCCATGTAACATAATGAATTTCTCTTCAATGCTTAGATGGATGTTGGAAAATCTGATCTCCTGTTCAGAATCCTCAAATCAAGCCTAGATAGACAAAAAAGGTATGTCTGGGGAAAATTGTCCTACAATTTACAGTCCAGTAAATATGAAATTATAATCTTTGGTGCATCTGGCGTGTGTGGGACACTAGGTTCTGAACTTCATCACTATGTGTTACCAAGCATCTCCTGGTGAGACAGATCTAGATCTCTTGAAAGCACCTTCAAACAGTCCAATTGTCAATTTTGAGTCAGAAGTTGGAATGATCAGATTTTGGCTGCTCAGGTTGAAGTACACAGGGGGTTTCTGGTCTCAGAATTTAGTAATTATTTTTGATTGCTTGTCTCTTGCACTGCTTTTCATTGTAAGGATATCTTAATATCTTTGAAAATGCAAAGATGGTTTAGGAGGATTTTTATTTAGCACCATTTTGAACTTTCTTTGCAAGAAGATGAAATCACCACCAAATTAGGGACTTTTACACAATCTCTAAGATGGTACTTCTGGAAACCCATTTTGTGGTGTTGTAAGTGAACATACATATTTCGAGACAAAACAAATTCTAACTTTTTGTCTTGATTTTTCTTTTTTTATCTCACCACTCTATTTCTCTCTTAAACCACAAGAGAATGTGTGACCACTGAAGATGTGAGTTTGGTGAGATATAGATATTGTGCCTTAAACAAAGATAATACTAATGAATTCACATTCAACCTTTTCAGCCCAGTGATAGAAAAAGATTTTCAGTCACTTTAGCCTGAGCTACATTTGCACTCAGGGTCACCTAAAGAAAAGGACAACACATTCATCTTTATCCTCCTTGAGTTGTGGAACCACTCAGATAATCTATAGTGAGTTGCAAAGTGAAATTAAATACCTTAAAATGCCATCTATCTGATCCCCAATTAAAACATAATCTTTTTAAAGCTGTCAATAGCTGCTGACCAGAATCAATAAGGAGAAGATTATGACTGGCACTTCTCCAGTGATCTTCAGGCAGACAGAAAATACGCTGTTGTTGTCGGGTCAGCAGGAACACAGGAAAGCTGGACCTCAAGCAGAACTACACCACAGACAAGTGGAATCTGAGATCCTATGCAATGATCCTGCTGGGCAGTTTTGGGCTTTACTGGGGGAAGGAGAAGGAGTTTTTTTGTTGGGTTTTTGGGGTTTTTTAAATATGAAGAGAAAGAATACGATACAAGAAAAGGTTTTAAAGAAGTAACACTGGAGTCTTAAAATTATGAATCTCTGGAAAAGTGTTTGTAAAAGAAGTTTTACTTTGATCCTCTATATATGTACACTAAAGTTCCTGAGTCAGATTCAGCCAGTGTCTTAAGAATTTGAGGCATGCTGCTTTTTATTTGCATTTAAGGAATATAAGCTTACATTTATCTAAGTGGATCCTGGATGTTTCTCATCACTGCTACAGGAGTTAAAGTTTTAACTGTCTAAATCTAGTGTTTGACATCAGTGACAGGAAAGATCCCTACTAGAGCATGTAAGCTTAGGTTAAGAGGCCTAAACTATTTCTTTTCCTCCTGACCTACATTAGGATTGCTTTTATTTCTGGGCCAGAATGAAAAGTTCAGCATAAAAAAACTGTTTCCTGGTGTGCAGAGGGCTTAGTAGCCTTTCTACCCACAAGCTGTTGCTTTCCTCCAGCCTTCCACAGTACAGATTGTGGCACAAATGCTCCAACCTGCCTGTGAAGTTATAGCAGTCAGAGCCATACACTTATTGTACTGACAAAAAAACCCACCAGAGCACTACCTCTTTCAATGCAATCCATAACTGTTAATTGTCCAGCAATCCTTACAACTATATGCCAAAGAGTGGCTCATACATGTGAATTTTCCTTCTCCTGCTACAAGTGCCATGAAGGAAGTTCTAGATCCAGTAAGAGAGGCCACTGCAATGGTTCAAACTTACCTAGACCTTTGGACTGGTGATCCCAAGCACTTGCCCTGGTAGAGTGTCTGTGAAACACTGACTCTTTCCATCTCTATGCATCACTTCCCATCTGAGGAAAAGTGGGTGACAAACCTTCCGTGCCTCTGCCGACCGGGGGACAAGTTCAGGAATCATGACTTGATAAACACCTAAAATCAGCAGAAGCAAAGCTAAGGTCTGAATGTGTTTAAGTGAGAAAACACTTGAGGGATTGGAGCACAGACAGAACATGCTGAAACTGCATTTTAAGTGCTGTTTGCATTTACGTGGGTTGAGGAACTACATATCTGAGTTTTGTCACTGTTGTCCGTGACTCAAATATAAGTTTTTAAATGGCTAGTTTTATTATAAACCTTTGTATATTTTACAAATAGTTTGGGTAAGAAAATCCTTCTGCAAGTAAAACAGCTCATTCTAAATTTACATGCTAAAAAAAACATAGAGCTGTTGTATTTTCCTGATCACAGAAAACTAATACAGAAGAAGGCATGGCATATAAAAACACAACTGCAAACATGCCAGCATAAAATTTCTAGAATCAGTTTGGCCCTGCTGTTTTTACAGGAGTGATTTGAACTCCTGCAGATTTCTTCAATATTGGTCACTTCTATAACCTGTTGCATGGGATTATGACAGCACTGTTTTGTTCAGAGCACAACTTTTCTGTCCCATCAGAACAGCAGAGACAAAGCTGCCTACAAAATGACTGGACTGCATTGACATTTTGAAGCACCTCTACTAGTTCATTAGCAGTACAGAAAATGCTGCTGGAATCACACAAAACTGCATCTGGACAAGGTCCGTTTCAAAACTAACTCATTCTACTCATAAATCACAAGCAAATAATCTAGTTACTGTAAAGTTAGAGTTGTCAGCACTCAACTAGCAGAACATATAACACCATGATCGTTACCCTACTTCACCCAAAACCTAAAAAAGTAGGAAAAAAAAGCTTCTGAATATTTTTCAATACTGTGTTTAATAATTTCAGACTTGGCTGTGTTTTTTACTGTTTTTTTTGTCAAATTTTGCATTCAAAAGTAAGGCTCCATCCTCTGAGAATGAGGTCCCTTATGTGGAGGCAACAGCTTTCATAATCTTTTGTCCTTATAAGACTGGTACATAATGAGAATTCATTGCTAAAATCAAAATGGAGCTAAACAAAGTAACTAGAAAGAGACTTGGCATGCTGAATGTTTCTTAAAAGAGGAAAAGTAAATCTTTCTTGTTTTTACTGATCAAGGAAGATAATGAAAATAAGCAAAATAATAATAATCCTAAATGGTTCAAAATTTGTCTTATGAGTTATAGAAAAGTGACATCCAGAAGTGTAGAGCAGAAAGATCCAAAACAGACCTAGTTCCATGGTAAGTAGAGTGGTCTAGTGAAGAAAAAATCAGGCCTGGAAAAAACAAGAAAGTTGCTTCCAGATTATTTTTGGAATCTAAATGTGGCCAGCCAAGTTTGAAAGCACTGGCATGTGCATAATGGGAACCTTTGTCTTATGTTTGAACATGGGGTACCTCACTGTCTGTTTGAAACAGTGTTTTAATGGTTCCCCAATATATTATTAATTGCAACAAACAACCACAAAAAATCAAAGAAATGAAAGTAAGAAATAAGCCAGCTGTAAACACCTGCAACCTCTTGTTCTCCTTAATCATTTAATTCCATACACCTATATTGAAATTTCACACTATGCCTTAGCAGGGCATTGTCACAGCAAAACACTAGAATGCTGATATTGTGCTAGGTCAAGAGTTAAGTAAGTTCATTCCACCCCTGCTATTTTGTGTTTTAAAGCAGTCCTTCCTCTATGGCAGGCTCTCTCTGTTATTATTACTTCTTGAATGATAAGAGCTGGGATTGACCTTCAAAAGAGATTTAAATGGCCTTATCCGAAAAACAGTCTGTGAACATCTATAAACTAATGTGCTGCTTTACACTTCCTTTCTCAGAGAGGAGGTGTAAAGGCAGCACATCAAAGTCAGCAAGGAACTTACAATAATGGATTTCAAAGTCAAAAATCTAATGCAAATCTAAGTATTTGCTTATAGACTCTTTGAAGTCTTGACAGATTAAGTTTAGAAGTATTTTCTTAGATGGTATCTACATAATCTAATAGAGATGATTTCAGGAACTGAGTAGATGTTTCCAGTAGATGTTTAGATTATGGAACACCATTTCACAATAACATTAATAAAGAATACATTTTTGTTTAATTTTCTTTTCAGTTTATAGCACAATACTGAGCAGTTATAAATGATATTCCGCATCTGTGGAAAGGTTTTTATCTTAGCAGGAGAAACTGACAGATGCACAGGATAAAGGAGTTCCATCTCTGCTACGCTTATATAATATAATTGACTTTGTTAAAGGACATTTAGGTGTTGTTTGATTTACATCCTATGTCAGCTTAATGCATCAACCACGTAAGGTTCCACTTGTTTAAATATTTCATTTTAAAAGGTGCAGTAAGCTCATAACTTCACCAACATCCACTCTTCCCTGACTAAAATGGATTCTCCAGTTTAATCTATTATATTAGAAGTAAATGAAGACTTCACCCTTTCCCTTGACAGAGGAACTGAGGCTGTCATTACTTATTACCATAAAAATTGAAGGAGGTGCTAGAAAAAGTATGACAGTAATTATATGGTATTTTTTTCCTTTTTAAAAAAATGTAAAATAAGACTTGAAACATAAGAATAATTTTTTTAAAAAAATAGCAATGCTCGTATTGCTTATTGAAAACATTCTTTATTGTTACTTCTGATATTGGAATTTTTCTTTTACTTAAAAAAAAAAAAAAGGAGAAAGTGTGATTTTTTTCCAGGTTCAGTTTGATTTATGTTTAGTTGCTGACATGTTATCAGAACAATATTTTTTAAACTAGATATGCTTACAGCTGCTGTAATTACTTAAAGTGTGTTTGTAGACCTAGCCTGTACCTGAAAAGTTTTCCTGGTCCTTACATGCCAGAAATAAAGCTCCTAATGTGTGCACAGTTCACTATCCAGATAGAAAGATTTTTTTGCTTGTATATTTTTATTTTGTTAGAGCTTTTGCTGGCAATATTAAAAATAAATAAATAATCTCAACCAGCCTAACTTTTCAAGAAATCATGTGCATAAGCTGAACTCATTTATATGTTTTGTGAATTAGATTTTAGAGGATTTCTGGCCCCCACCCCAAAACACATGATGATATCCACTGTAAATCACAAATCAGCTCTAAGTAATAATGGTTATTTTAAAACAAACTTCGCAGCCTTAACCCTCAAATATTTTTAGAAAGAGCCACTATGTCACCCCACCTTTCTGAGTATAGGTAAACTGAAGGTCTGAGATTGTATGTGGTGTATAAAATAATATAGAGACTCCACAGAAAAGAATGAGATAATCTGGAGATCCCACGTTGTCTCTTGCTAGAATTCTCTTCAGTCTACAGATGGGTAAAACAAGACACAGGACTCTGCAAATTCATCTGCTCAGTCTCTTGAATGCAAGCCATCAGACAACACAGTGATGCTGCTTTCTCTGAGCTTTACATGGAATTTTTCTTACACAATCAGGAAAAATAGGGCAGGGAAATTTCCATTTCCATTTCCATTGTAGTCTTTTGCACATCTCAAAATTATAAAGTTACTTAAAATCTGGAGAGGTTTGAAAGTGTAAAGTGCCAAATATTATCAGATGTAGTCTTGAACAGAAATATCTGCTATAAACGATATATGCCCATGGAGCTTGACTGCTTCTTATAAGAAATCATACAGAGCAAGACTATAAAACTGAAGTGATGTTAAAATCTGATTTTTTTTTTCAGACAGGTCATTATCCAGTCTAAGGGATTAAACTACCTAAACAAGAAGACAAGCTAGCTTGCCTTCCTAATTGCAAAATTATCTTGACTAAACTCCAGCCACAAGGAGAGAATGTACTTTGTTCATTACGCTGCCTGCTCCTTTGAGAGCAGAATACTCCAAACCAGAATATATATATGAATATACTTTCCCTCTTTCTTCTCTAGTAGATATTCATAAGACAGCAACAGACTGAAACAGAGATTTTTACCTTTCACCATCTGGATGACCTGAATAAACTTTTTCACATCTCCCTTCTCTAATTTTCTGTATTTCAAATGGAAATGATGACCTGAGATCTTGCAAGTCTGTGACTTACAGATGTTTGTCTACGTGAGTTGGTATTATTCCATTTTCTTTCTTGGTACCTCGGTCCTTTTTTTTCCACTGGCTCTGATTTCCAGCTGTTTGATGACTCCTGTGTCAGGTTACATGAATGGCAGCCTGCACAGAGTGCACTAGCGAGGCTCTGCTCCCTTCCCAGGAGCTCACAGGTGAGCAAAGGTTCACAGCCACCCCCAGCTCTCCCTGGGGATCAAGGGAGACTGCAGGGTTAGGCCAGTGCCCTGAGTGGAGTCACATTCACCCTGGCTGCGGGGCTGAGGGATTTAAAACACCACGACATGTTTGGCACCGTTGCCCTAGAGTGCTTGTTTTTCTTTAATGAATTCATCCTTTTGAGCTATTTTGGGCGGAAAAGAACCTTTCTTCTTCACGCTTGTGTTTGTTTTACTTTTGAGGTGTGATCAAAGTAAGTCCTGGCCGTGTAATCATTTAATGCATTTTGGCTGCAGTTTCAGCCTTCTTTGAAATTTATCCCTTTTCTCTTGCCTGTGACAGCCAAACTTTACCTCCAGGTAGTAAAGGAGGCTTACAAACTCTTTTATATCTCACATCTGCTTTCAGCCCATTAATCACCCAGACTGTAGACAGTTTCTGCCTTCTCCTGTAGAGTGTGACTTTGTCTAGACTAGGAATTAAAGAGTGAATTTTAACGTGGTCCAGCTAACATGTGTAAATGTGGACCAGGCCGTGTATCCTTTAACTCACGTTCAGCCAGGCAAGTTAAACACTTAGGAAGAAATTATGCTTCAACATGACAAGGTTAACACATGCCAAAATATGATCTCCTTTGTTTAAATTACAGGTAAAATCTTGGCCTTTACAAAGTCAACATAAGTTTGCTATTGATTTTAAATACCCAGAATTTCTCATGTAATTTTAAGAATACATTAATCAGAATGACTTGAGTAAGAGCACACATTCACTACAGATCTGAAATAGGAGCTAAGAGTCACACTGTGATTCCACATTTTTAGGGACCTAACTCCTTTGCCATTGTGGCCCAGCTGCACAGTGATACTGAACCACAGCTTCTCTCTGTAGAAGTTCAATTTAAAGGAGTAACCAGGCCATCAAGGATAATTTTACAATTACAAGCAGCCAGTTTATCTTTTCAGACTCATTGCAGTTCTGCCACTTTTACTGTCCTTACACTCCCGGCTGCCAATTTCCACCTTTCTCCAAAGATTTCCACCCAGCTGGGACACAAATCTTCTTCCTCATGAGTAGTTCTGCTGTTCTTCAGAGGTTTCTCCCCAGCCTCCAGTGTCCATTGTCATGTCCCAACCTGAAACTCAACTGTGATGAGGACTGAAACAGTGACCAGTGATGCTGTTCTCCCACTTGGGATGCTGAAACCAGGACACAGAGGAAAGCTGATTTGCATAAGGGAGGTTCTTTGTATTTTTCAAATCAATTCGTTCTTGGGCACATAAAGCAAAAGTAACACTGTCCATTTATTCAGCAGAGATTTGACAGAGATATAGGAAAAATTAGCAGTAAATGAAAGAGGAAGAAGGAAAAGGAAAGGGGAAGAAAACTGTGATGGAGGAGATGGTCAGGTTTTCTATCTATGATGATTTTTTCACCAGGAGTACACAAAGCCCCTGAATCAAATTCACACGTAGACAGGGACAGTGAATTAGAATGGAGATCTTCCTGGAGTCTGAACTTTTAAAAGTTACAAATGATGGAGAACTGCCTCTTGCCAGCCTTCACCTCATAATAGAGAGGAGGACAGCACTGCCTCTGTTCTCTGATTTTGGAAGAAAGCATTTTGGTTTAAAGTAACAGTTTGATTAATAAGCTTTGTATAAATGATTAATAAGCCATCAAAGTCTTTAATATCATTTTAACTTGGGTTTTGTTTACTCTCTATTTGCCTTCTAAAAAATGTTTATGCAACATTATGAGGCAATGCATATTTATCAAAGACTGCAGGTTAATGGAGGATGATCAGGAAAGCAGAGAGAAAACATGATTTGCCTATTAAGTTGAATTAGGAGAATTTGGAGGCAAAATGCATGGTAACTGTTACTCAATGTCTGCCAAAACTTAAATCATCATCTTATATCAATGCAATGCCTCCCTTCCCAGAGTACATTGCAAGTTATGATAGAATCATTTCACATTACCTTCAAAACTCATCTACCTCTTGAGAAGTACATTGTATCTATGCAGCAGTCTCAGACAATATTTTTGGCTACTGAACTGAACTCAAATGCAAAGAGAAACATCAGACTGAGCAATGTAAGGCAGAGTACTGCTAGCCAGCTGGAACATTGTGTACTAGTATTTTTTTTTAATTACATTATTTGTAATGCTCCACAAATGACAAGCTGTGAACACAGGGGACAGAATGAAAGTCAGTACAGAAAAGCCACCTTGCAGGCTCCCCTTTCTTGCATTTTACCCTTTCCACTTTGTCTTAGGTGCTGTGGCAGAGATGGGTACAGATACACCAGCAGTAACCAGGAATACGTTGTACAGCTGGTATTCCTTGACAAGTCAGGGCTGTGGTCTCTCTTTATTGTTGTTAGGTTCTTTAAATTATTATTTAGCACATATAATGAATTTCACAGAAGGTAATATCTGCTCTTTAGATAACAGGTCTTCACTAAAGAAAGTAACAATTAAACTATGTTAATGTGACCTTGAAACCACAAAGCTTTATTCTGAGGCATACCAGGCTTGCAAGCAGAGTCCATCATTTTATAAATTCACCTTGATGATAAATTAATGAAATTATAATCTTTCCATATTAGACTGATCCATGATGTCACAGACAACATGCATACTTTCTGATTACGTCACTGCTGTTAAGCTATGTCTCAGAAGGAACCTTCCTACAGTTTACATATTCCTATCAAATCATCATGGTCTAACAGCTTCAGAAACCCAGAGATTAATCCCCGAGATTGTGCTAAAACTCCATAGTGACTTGACCCTGAACTTTGGCACAAGCCTGCCCTTTCCTGCTCTGTTCCTTCTCACCCACCCAGAACACATGCATCAAATTAACAAGGAATGGAATATTTCATTAGCTCCATTCATTCATTTCATCTGTCACAAATTTTATGTATGTTGCTGGACTGGGAGGATCAAGTTTTACCATGTTCTGCAGCCTCAGCCTATATGAAAGCATAATTGCTCATTCTTTCTCATGGAAGAAAGACTGACATACCATAAGCACTCAGAAGATTTAAGGAAGTAGCTGTTTAAAGGACAAATGGGTCCCTAAAGTTTTGCTCCTAAAGTATATAGTCTTTGGGCATGTTTCAGCATCATGGCTGGTACTCACCACAGGAACTTTCAGCTAGTATGCTCCCATAAGAAGTGAAGAATCGAATCCAGTTTGAAATCAAAAGAAACCAGGTACAGTTCATGAAAAGAAAGTCTGACATGCTCAGTACACAGTCTAGCTTTACATTAATAGAAGTAGGAAGCAAGTGTTTTGTGTGTTAGGTTATGTTCTGGAATTTACAGGATGATTGCAACAAAGGCAATGACCTCAGCAACAGACCTCTGTTTACAGACTGAAAATGAAGACTGCAGACAGAGATGGGAGATTTCAATGTCATCTGGAATTATTTTGGATTTAATATGAAGTAAAACACTCAGAAACCTATTCCACTGAATCTATTTGTGAAAAAAGTTCGAGGAAAACAGAAAAGGATAACAAAATATATTCAGACTAAATCAAAGCCTTTCTCTTGTAAGACAAAGATTAATGTATCATCAAATCTATTTATTTTTTCCTATGAAAATAGGAAATGTTTGGCTAAAATTGTATCATTTCATTTTCTGCTCATTTCCACTGAATGGGTGCTCAGAAATCTTTTTCCCAGCAATACAACAGCCAAAAGCACAAGAATATTAAGAAACCACAAGATTGGAACACACTAACAACAAAAATATACCTTTTTTATTGGGTTTGACCTACCTTAAGTTTTAAATCAAACTAAAGCAATCAAATTTTTAAAGTCTGATCAGCTGAGAAATAAGGATATTAAATATGATTAAATGTGATTGCATTTGAGTGTAAGGACTGTTCTTCCATTACTGCTTTGATTAAAAAAAGCAATCTGAGCTGTGAGGTAGAAAAGTTAAATGCAGCAAGAGAAAAAGAAAAAAGGCTCGAAGTTTCTTTCCTTTCTTTTTCAAAATATATTTTTTGTGTTTGAAAAAATAGTGATTTTAAGTATGTGTTTTTGCAAAACCAAAAGCACATTGGCAAAGTTTCTGTAACATAATATTCCTTCATGCTTTTTAATTATAGAAAATATGAAGATGAAAAAAAAGGAAGAATATAAAGTTGTTCTTATGGGACTTCTGAGAACAAGAATAGGAGACATATTTTGAAATGAAAAGTGGACTAGAAACCTTAGTTCTTAAGCTGGAATTTAATTGGTGCAATATTGGAGTTTAAAGAGTAATAAAGGTTTTGTCCTCAGGTTATGAGAAGAAAATTACCCATAACAATTTTTCAGATTATAATATCTTTGCTTCCCCTGTCCATCTTCTTGTGACATTATCATCATTACTCCTCTGATAATTTTCTGTGTTTCATACCTTTACTTCCAAGAACTTGGATGGTGCTGAGAATCCCAGTGAACTTTTCAGATATGGGGTGGAGTTCAGCCACTGATCAAAATTAACTTGAACCACGGAGTCTTCAGAGCTGTTTCCAGAAAGGCAAAAGGTGTTGCTCCTCAGAGATGAGACAAATAGCAAAACCAGCACAGAGCACTCACTTTCACCTCTTAATTGAAAAGTTGGCTGCTGATTAGGAGCTGGCAGTGATCACCTCAAGCCATCAGGATGTCAATATATATTTTGACCTTATTTCTCCACCTCAGAACAGATCAATCACAAATTAATGTCATATTAGTGAAAGCAAGGACTTTTATTGAAGAAAGAAATCTATAAAAAATCATCCAATGAAATAGTGAAAAACAAGCTAGAAAGAAAACTAACCAAGACTAGTGTGTTTACTGAGTACAAATAGGATAATCTGGAATCTTAATCATATCTAAACATAGTAACAGAAAAAAATTTTAAAACATGACAACTGGTATATGAAATGTTCAGTTTCTTATGGGTTTGGGGGGGGGGGTTTGTTGTTGTTTTTTGGTTGTTTTTTGGTTTTTTTTAATGCAGCAGAAGTTGCAATGACTTTTCTGGCTGAAATATATATTCTAGCTTGCCACAAAGTATTATCTACACAGGAATACTTTATATTGTCACTGTTCCAAACCACTGAATGCAAGAAAAAATTCTCAAAAAAAAATTTAGTTTATAATAAAATGACACATTAGGATGGTTCTGAGGCAGGAAACTTCTGGTTTTAAACCTGTTTGAATAGGTAGAACTGAGAGAACCACACAACTGAAACATTAGCCTCTGCATTTCTCATTCCTTGCTCTTCTTTCATTTTAAAAACGTTAAAGGCACACACTGAACACAGTGGTGTAACAATACAAAGTGACTCCTGGATGTGGAGCTCAGATGGGTGCACATGCCTGGATTCTCACTGTTGGTGCCTCCATCCTTCCCAGTGCACATGGAGTGCCCATCTGCACCTGTACATCACAGAACCAAGCCTTAAAAGGGGACCAAGAAAATATATCAGTGAGGTCCAAGGCTAATTTTCAGGCTTGAATCAAGTGCCTGAAAAGTGCTTATGCAGTTAAGATTTGGATTTACATGCCTGAAAAGCTTTAAGGCTAAATATTTGTGGAACAGGTAAACCACTCATAGGACAGGTGAGTCTCTCCAAGCTTGACAGTTGTGTTTTACCTCAGTAAGAAATACAAGGAAGCTAAAGATAAGCCTTCTCTATTCATTCAAACACATGTGCACATACTTTCAGTTCCTCCCTCAAGCCGAAAAGATACCTAGGCAGACAAAAAGAAAGCATATTTTACAGGCTGGGGTACTGAGGGCACTGCCTGATAAGCTCTGGTGATTTATGCCAAGTATCGAAGAGGTTGTTGTTCCTACCTGCCTCCCATCTTTACCACGCAAAAGTTCTGTTCTTTAGCTATTGCTTCTGTTTTATGGAGACTCACAGACTGGAACTATGGTACTTTCAGAGGAGGCACAGAGACCCTTCAGCTTTTTCCACTATGACATCAGACACTTCAGTCCCCTCAGCAAGTACCACCAGAGCTCATGAGTCACAGTATAAAGTCACAGAAAGAAGTTGCTGAAGAAACACCTGCTGAGCTCATCAGTGCAAGTACAGCAAGACAATATCTGTCAGAACTAAAAATATAGAAATAGTTTCCTAATTCTAAGTCCAGGACCTATTAAAAATGCACATTTTCCATTACAAGAATTAGAAGAATGCTGTATGATGACACCTCCAGAGACACAGATATGAAAGAGGCATGAAATTTATACAACTTTCATTCTTAGAACTTAAGCTAAACCTTTCCAAAATGAAGGAGGACAAAGAGAAAAAAAAAAAAAAAAAAAAAAGCCCCAAGTAAAAACAAAACCAAAAAAAAGCAAAAACAAACAAACAAAAAAGTTAAAGTACTCCAGGACACTGAAACAGATGGTCAGGCCAGCATTTTCTTCAGCAAGAATAAAAAGTTTATAATGAAATAAGTTTAATTATAGAAACATAAATGACATCCCTAGAATTAAGTAAACCAACAAGTCAAATGAACGCCCTTGCCTTTGTTACAGAATTGTGTGCATTTCTTCTCTGATATGGAAGCTATGGAAGCTTGCCTCCCTATTACTGTTCTTCTTACACTATCCTGGAGTTTAGAACAAAATGCAAAGCTCAGAAACAATGCTTTTGTAAAATAGAAGAGCAATTATTTCTTATATTTAAGCCTTGGCTTGCCAGGACAGCCTCACAAGACAAACAGTCTTGTTTTCATAAGGGCCTTGGTACAGCAGGAATTATACTCATTCTAAACTTCAGTGCCATCATGCTGGCATTTCACGTGAAGCAGAAAGTGCTTTCTCACATATCAGTCCAAAAATGTGAAAGACACCCTGGCTTAATGTTACTTTAAGAGACCAGAATTCATCTTTCAGCATGTGTATCACTCTCTCAGTAGTATAAGAGATTAAAATTATGTTATTGTTCTGTGCCCAGGGAAATAAAAGCAACATCTCTCTTTTAGCATACAGAATAAATTCTGATTGAATTTTATGATTTAGCTAGAGCATGATGCAAAATCTGCTGAAATCAATGGGATCCTGAATATTGATTTCAGAGGGTTTTCAAACATGCACTGTGGTGGGAAGACATTTGTGAATTGTTTGCTATTAACTTGAGTTTGTTATCAAACACTAAATCCCTTAAGGATCTTACAGATTTTATAAACCTCTACTTGGTTGCAATGGAATTTTCATTGCTCCAAATCTCTCAATAATTTACTCAATAAACTGAATAGATGTGATCCAGGTCGGAAAACTATGTATGCTGGTATTTAGAACTCAAACAAAATCTTCTTTTACTTTATTATTTGTTTTACCACTTCTTTATTATAACAAAAATATTTCTATATCAGGTGAAACAGTTGAGAAACGTCTCTTCCAAATGACATGCCAAGCCTTCAAACACCACCTCCATCAAGAAGCATGGTCACTAAAAACACATTTGTGCAGTAACTGGAAAGTACCATTTAGGATCAGAGCTCCTTTGGTTCTGTAAGAACAGAAAATCTTACCTTCAGATACTCATAGCCTCAGGAAATGGTGATTCACAACTAATCAAAACAAGGCAGAGGATTTTGGGCCAAAATGAGAATTGCTGGCCAGTGGCAAACAGAAAGACAAGCTGTTCTAGAGGAGTCCAAGAAGCTCCTAGAACAGCCCTGGCTCCATGCAGTGGCAGCACCCCTGACAACAATGTTTTTGAAGGGACAGATGTGGTCCCTATCTCATTTCTGGTAACATCCTGCCTATGGCTTTGCCCTTTAATTCACCTTGAACATTCCTCCATGGGACAAAAATAATATGACCCTAGCACAACTATGTCTTCCTGATTAAGGCTGTAACACAAATGGACCAAAGCCAGAAAATTTAAAATTAAGCTGACACTTTGTCCTTTAATTCTAGCTGTCAAAGAGAAGAAAAAAAGAACATCAGCTTTACAGAATAAGTTCTGCAGGCTTGAGTTTTAATGCAGCTTTGGTGTCCTGTTTTTCATGGGTTATGTCCTAAGCCTACCTTTATTCAGTGGGTAGGTTTTTTTTTTTTTGCATTTGACTTCTTCATTTTTTAAAGTAGAAAGAAGAAAGGAAGAAGTTTTTAAAAGAAAGCTCTCCAATGCATATTAATTATCTAAGACATGAGAATGACTGCTTTGGTTTAATACGTGTTTATAAATGTTTTTAAATGTACATTATTTACTAATAGACTAGAACTGTTCTAAAGCCATCCATTCCTGTCTGAGAAGGTAAATATATCTTTACAATTTTTAATTAAGTGGCATTATTTGAGAAAGAGCAACTCTTCTGATAGAAGTCCTCTGTGTGTAGTTCTGACTTCACTGTCCAAAGAATTCACCCACAGACATTGGGAATTGGTCCCTTCAGGCAAAATATACACTGCTCAAGAGTCACAAAAAATATTGTTCAAAAGCGGTCCCTACTTCACAAATATTTAGGGGAGAATCTCCTTTTCTCATCTGCCACAAAAGATCTGTGCCTTCAGGTTTATGACTTTCACTCAGTACTGCAACACCTACTGGTTTCAGTTCCTAGACCAGCAGACAATTTCTAACATATGGACTTTATACTCCTCAGGTTCTGCTCTCAATAGGGCCTGACCAGGATGAGACAAAGTCTGATTCAAGTCAATTGTGTTATGAGTGGAGAACGTTTGCAATACACATTTGGTTCATGTCATTCCTCAACCTTTGAATCTTCCAGAATTCTGAGGTTCAGACTTTGCATTCAAAACTTGCAGATGTGCTGGTGACATTGAAAAGTATAAGCACTGCTTCTCACTGATTGTTTTGATTAATCCACATGCCTTTCATGAGAGCATATAAAACCAGGGAACATAACTGTGGCATTAAGCATTAAAAAAAATAATACTTTTAGTCTAGAGAAAAAAGTTTTGAATTTTCCTTCGAAAGTTTGCTAGTGAGTCAAATTCTACATAAACCTCTTCTGGATTTATTTCCACATTCAAACTGCAAACTACTAGGGGCTTTTGCATAACTTCAGATTTTGTTGTGAAGAGCTTACACAGCTCTAATCTGCACATGAAACTCAGACTGACGTCAATGACTGGTTTATGCAGGGATCAAGGGCACAATATGCAGTCAAGATCCTCTCTGCAGATAACCCAGAAGCAGAGCTTTGACCTTATAGCTCAGCAGAGAAAGCTAGATGCCAGTTGAGATACCAGTGGCCTAAAAATGTTCATATTCAAACCTCAAACAAATGTTTGAAACGTAGAATAAACCAAAAATTCTTGCCTGGAGTTTATATCCATTTTACTTCTTTGTCCTATCATTAAATTTTATATTTATGAAAATATGTTTAAGAGACAAGATTTGTGAATTTTAAACAGACTCTCAACCTGTTTTTCACCTTTACTCTAGTAATTTCAACCTGCAAATAATTGTGGCTACACATTCTGTGTCTCGTGTCTCACAAAGTGAGATACCTTTGTCCATGGCTGCCCTGAAGCCACAGCAGCATACCCCAAACTGCAGGCTCCAAAAGGCATTCTGAAGCATAACTTCACTTTTCAATGTCCTCTTCAAGATAGGGGGATTCTCAGGTTTAAGGCCTGAACATTGGAGAGAAAATGAAGTTATTTCAGACTAATATGCTTTGTTGACTCATTTTCTTTTGCTGGAAACAGAGAAGATATTCCTATGCACTTCTAAATTTGTGCTAAAGTTGAAATACTGTGTTCTGCCTGACAGAACATGCAGCCCATTTTCCAGAAATACAGTGTCTACTCTGCCCTTAGAAAATAGGGACCAACTGATGAGTTAATTTTAAACTGTCAGCCCCAACCAAAATCCAAGATTCAATCACACCTTTCCTTTGGTGAAGGCAGGAGCCAGGGTGCAGGCTTAGTGATTGCTCAGAGATAGTCTCTACAATGAACTGAAAGCTGCAAAGGAGAGGGGATCAAGGTGGGCACAGACTGGGAAAAACTGTTATCTGAAAATGAACTTCACTTCCAGTTCTCTCTCAAACTAACTGGGCCCTGATGATGTACAAATCAGAAATGCTTCAGGGTTTTATTCATCAAACGCTTTGGGAGATAACTTTGTTAACACTTTTATTTTAGGGAAAATATAAGTTGGGAACAAGCGAACAGTCCAAATAGATATTAAAACAATCAGTACCCTGTGCTTTTAAAGAAAGAACAAAATTCCTGCTGTGAATTTATATTAATTATGTATTAGGTCTTCTTCTGAAGGAAGTTCTTTACAACCTGGTCACTGTGGTGTCAGATTAGACTATGCAGCATGATGGCTAGAGTCCAACCCATTGCAGCCTTTCTGTTTTTAGAAACATTCTTCTTGAGTCAAAAACACATTTTGTGCTTTTTAGTAAGAGAGAAATAAGTTCTCTGCTTCAAAAAAGAAAAAAATTATGTGACATTTAATATTATTAACATTAGTTTCCATTTAATATTTTGCACTGTAACGGTTTCTTGACCAAAATAATTACATGTGGCAATCTGAACTAAAAGTTTAATATTTATTATACAAACTTACATGCAAATTAGAATCTGATCAGCCTTACTGGCATCTTGAGTGTGATATGCACTACAATATTTTGTTCGCTTTAATACAAACAACAGCATAGGATATGGAGGTTATTTAGAACTGACCACATGCATTGCCATGTCTATATGCAAGGAGTAGACTTAAGGTTGTTTAACAATGCTGAATAATATTTATTGGATTTTTTTGGTTGGGTGAGTGGGTGGGTGGGTGAGTTTTGGGGTCTTTTTTGTACTCTCAGGTGTTAAACAGTAATATTCCTCCAATTAATTTTGTCATGGTTACAAACTTCTTATCATCATTTTACTGGAATTTTTAGAAAAGAAGATTTCAGTGTATTAAAATGTTGTCACAGGATGATGGTCTCCCACTGACAGATAAATTCTTACAGAATAGAATCATAGAATGATTCTAGAATCATAGAATGATAGAATAGAATTTGGAAAGGATACTAAAGATCACCTGGTTCCTATCCCACTGCTGTGGCCAGGGAACCTTACACTAGATCAGGTTACTCAGAGCCCCACCCAGCCTGGCCTTGAACATTTCCAGGGATGAGGAGTTCACAACCTCTCTGGGTAGCCTGTTCTGGCTGCCTCACCACCCTCACTGTAAAGAACTGCTTCCTAATATTGAACATAATCCTACCCTCCTATACATTAAGGCCATTCCTCCTTGTCCTCTTTTCACTACATGCCCTTGTAAAAGGTGTCTCTCCAGCCCTCTTACAGCCCTGTTTAGGTACCAGAAGGTGCTGTAAGATCTCATCAGAGCCCTCTCCTCTCCTCTCCAGGCTGAACTGCCCCAACTCTCTCAGCCTGCTGTCACAGCAGAGGTGCTCCAGCCCTCTGATCAGCTCAGTGGCTCTCCCCTGGACCCATTCCAACAGGTCCAGGTTTTCCTGGTATGTGGAGAGCCCCAGATCTGGGTGCAGTATTCCTGGTGAAGTAAGATGGATGCAAATAACAGAATGAAGGCAGTGTGTTGGACTCATTGGAGTGGTGTTTCTCTCTGTAAATCCTACTTCATATCAATCAGTCTAGGCCTGATCATTTTGCCTGATCTTGCTTTGCAGAGAATAAGCCCAGGATGCAGTTCAGTAAGCCACTTTCCCTAACCACTTTGTCAGGTCAGAAAATCATTCATTTCACAGAAAACTTATTCTGCCCTCTCTCCCTCCCTCAACTCATACACAAGCACAAAGCATGTCTCTCCTTGAGTGCACGTTTTACAAGCTTAGCAAAAAGCCCTACACAAACTGTCCAAAGAATGCAATTTCTAAAGGGTCATAATTCAGTCAACTGAAAACTGACTTTTTCACCTAGTGCAGAAGTGCACCTCACCAGTTACAGGTTTTTTTCTGTAGCTTTCCACCACTACCCTTGCTCAGAAGGTTATTCATAAAGAAAAGAGTCACAAGGATTTTGTGTGAATACACAGAAAGCTATTTCTCTCCCCACTTCTCTCAAAGAAACTCAGATTTCACCTCTGTCCCAACCAAGATTTTTCTTTTAAACCATCTCAGTATAGGAACATATATGGTCAAAGTGGTGCCATTTTCAGAAACCTACCAACTGAAAAGAAGCAGGGACTAGGCAGAGAATACCAGCATTGGTACTTCGTTAGCTGTGACTTGACCTGACTTGACAGATTTATATTTTAATGTGGATTTCCTCCCACCAGGGAGATTGTTATGCCCCATAAATCCAATATTCACGGAACTCCAGTATTAGGTGGTACTGAGGGATGTAAAATACTAGTGACAAACAGTGTGCCTAGGGTATCAAAAAGAGAAACTGAAGTCTCTGCCATTGGAAAGGATCCAGCCATCCTCTCCACACAAGGAAATAACTGTCTCTCCCAGCCACAAATTCCCAGCAGCATCTGAGGCTAAAAAGCACATTAAAAATTGACAGGGTTAAGAAATCTGGAAGCCACAGGTAGGGGTTGTTATCCACGCTTCTGTGGTTAGCAGGTTATTACACCTCTGCAATAGCTTAAGACTGCCAGAATTGAATGCACTTGGGTTCTCCACTTCCTTGAAGATTCGAGCTTCGGTCTCTTTCTCAAGAGCAAGGTATAAAGAGATTACTAGCAACATCATCTCATACCTTCTCCTACCCAACCTTGTAAATCTGGGGCTGCCCTTAGTTTAAAAGCACTGATGTTAAAATACCAGCAGTGTTTCTCTCCTTGTGTCTTTCCCACTCTTCACTTTTCTTTGCAGATTTCAAGGTGATGACAAAAGAGAGAACAGTCTTAGCATTTGTTAATACCCACTTGACCCACAAAAGAAATTCACTAGCATTCGCAGCTTCTAATTTAAAAACCATTAGACCGTTCCGCTTGGCGGACCAGATCTAAATATTCTTAAAGGGGTGGTTTAATTTAATCATTACCTTAACAAGCCCCCTTTTAAAATGATGATCCGCCAAATTCAGGGGATTTGTTTTGGAATCTGATCCAATAACTGGCTTTATACAAAGAGAAGCATAGCCGCATCTGATTTGGTTCAGAACGGGGTGATAATCATGAAAATTACTTTGCATATTTAATCACTGTGAAAACATGAGTACAAACTACTTTCTGGAGATTACCTTAAAAAAAAAAAAAGCTTCAGGCTTTGCAGCAAGCATGCCAAGTACTTTGATTTACAGAGAATTATTTGGATTTTATAGAAAGCTCAGTGTTTCAAAGACTTCAAGCTAGTCAGCCACTGGCAAAGAAAATTACTAAATAGTAGAAGGAAAACTTTTTATTGGAAAAAAATTATGTTAACACCAAATGTGGAGATTTATGTTTGTGGGATTTTTTTAAGTTTATGTCACTTAACAACCTAGATTTGAAGCAAATACCTTACTCAAGACCTCTCTGTTCTTGTCAGGAGGTCAGAGACACTCTCTCCAGGGTTGACCTGGCATGTTTCCTCACTGCCAGGGGTGAGTCAGAAGCTGGCAAGTCACAGCTGTCCTGTGAACAGGACTTTCACAAAGTCTGAGCTAGGAGAGTTTGCATGAGGATTGCTCTCTGGTACCTGTACACAGGGCTTATGGTGGGGAAAAAAAAAACCTGTCCAGCAAGGCACAGAAGCATCATCACCTTAAAGCTTCAGATTTTTATCTAGATATTGTTAGTTAAGGTTCAGCTACACACAGAGAATTTAGTGAAAAATTCCTAGAGAAATTAATTTTTCTCACCTAATTCAGACAGATAAATAAAAGTACACTGACTAGTAGTTAGCAAAAAAGATATATACATATATATCTGACTTGCAAATATTTCCCTAAGCTGAAGCAACTGGATGCCAGATGAGTATTCCATGGTATGTAAAACTAAATTTGCTGTTGAGATAAACAGGTATAGCTCCACTAAATCTGTCTGAGTTGCCTCTGCTTAACACTTGAAGTGAATTAGGCCCTACCTTTACTGTCAGTAGCTTTTAAATCCTTGCACTGTGATACAGCAATGTTTGTAAATAGCCCAGCATCCGAGAGCTGCGGTGTAGGCAGAATATCTGAGGGATAATAGTCACAGGCATCTTAGATTACGAAGCCTGTTCTAACAAATACTCGTAGGAATCATCTCAGAGGTGTCTGCCTGTGTGTAACTACCATGCTGTACAAAATTCATGAAAAATTATGCCAAAAATTCTCTGTGGAAACCAGTGGAATATGTACATATGAAACATCTATGTATCATACAAACTGCTCTATTATAGAGACACATTTTTGTATGTTATACACACAAATATATACATGAAAATACATATATATATATATATATACCTGTATCTTTTTGCACACTTTTCTTATATAGTACATATTCCTCTAAGCATTATATGTTCCACAGCTTCAGCAGACTAGAGGTTAATGAACAGGCTTTTTCTCACATATGCACAGAACAGATAATTTTCTTTACTGTTCACGATAAGTTGAAGGAGCATTTGAGTGACAGACCAATTTGTCAATCAACTACAAAGTGTTGAGGAAGCTTCCTCTGCATAATTTTACATGCAGAGATCAAATGTGACCTCTGATTGTACACTAGGTATGGACAGTCAAGGTTACGAAGTCCAAAGAAGTCATGCAAATCAGTTACCTTTTCTGAGTGCCTTGACTTTGTAGGGTTATCTGTGCACTAAAATAATCACAGGATTTTAAGAGAAAAATGAAAATTACTTCTTTATTATTTTAAGTGTGCGTATGCATATGTGAGGAGGGTGTATGTATGAATTTATTGTGGAGCTTGTATGTGTTTTTACTTTATAGCCTGAATTATTTTTAAAGGTCTCAACACAGAGACCCTGGATCTGACATCTCATGCAGTTTCTCTTGAAAGCTCTATTTTAATAGCAGCTCTGTTCATTTAATGTTAGCCACTTCAGATGATTTCTTTGCTAAAACCTGAATTATGAAAATCACTTGTCAATTACCCTGGGTAGCTGTGTAAAAGAATTATTGCACATTCACAGTGAAAAGAAAACTTTATTTTCACCACTTTCCAGTAAATGCTAATTCAGAATAACTCCATTTAACAGTTATTTTATGCTGAAATACTGAATACCTCAGGGAGTCTTTTAGGGATTTTAAAGTCTCTTTATTTATAAATGATTCATGCAGCATTTTCAGAAAAACCTACAATTAGTGTGGGAAGCACAGAGACTCCTTTGGGAAAGGTAAAAAACCCAACAAAATATACATGCATTATATACAGTCTTTTTATCTATTGTTGTTTTGCATTGGACTATAAAAAGAAAAGAACTGGAAAAAATGGCTAGGAGATATTTTATCTAACCTTTTAAATATATGCCTCAGTGGACAGTATTCTGTGAAGTAGTTACCCTTATGATTCCTACAGCCCACAAAACTCTTTTAATACAGATTCCATTGTGGCTTGCACATTCCAACCCCAGTTATAAATGAGCATGTTATCTAAGAGGAGAAACCTTCTGTGGCAACACAGGAGCACAAACCATTCCTTCCACCTGCCCCTTGTGAGAGTGGTGGTCACTAATGTTTCCATACTTTTTGCTGCCTGGGTGGAGCTATGACTTCAAGGTCTTTGAAATGTTCACACCAGCAGGCACCAAAGATCACACAGGCTCATCTGACTTTGAGGGGAACCTTTCCACTCACTCAAACCCAAAGACAGATCTGTATTGCTCAAGCTGCCAGCACTGCAGGAGTCTATGCAACCACTCTCCTTGTCACATGGGAGGGAGGAATGAGCAGGCCAAGGTGACAGCAGTGGGTGGCCCAAGACCCTCAGCACACACCCCTGAGGCTCCCATGGCTTCACCCTTGATGTGGCTGCCCTTGTTGGAGCCCTGGGTTAGCCCAGTTAGGGAGTCCTGCTTTGTGTGCAGGTGTTAGTTTAGAGACACACAGGGTGGCATCGTGCCAAGGGTCATGCTCCAGCATGTCTAGCCTCAATGAAATTACACTCAGAGCACATCAGCAAGTGGCAGAGTGGCACTAGGGTTGAAGGCTGGATATTTTACCATTTATAGATCCCCTTATCTTCTCTCAAAACCTGATAAAAGCCCATCCTTAAATATTCATTCAATCAGACCTTCTCTGTGTTGATGAAATGTTCTTGACTTTCCATCAGTGATGGAAAAAATCACTTTCTTTCCTCTGCGAGATAGTTGCGGTCCTATGAACTGCAAGAAGTGAACAAGCAAAACCAAACAGATACTATTGACTTCAAGGAGACAAGATCTACTTCAGTATATTCTTCCCCATCTCCATGCTGAATTTGCACTGTTGCTGTTACAAATGACTAAATATCAAATGCAAACAAAATTTCTCAGGGGTCAGAAATGCCATACACGATTTTTTATAATTATACCAGTATTTACGGTGTGAAACTTGCAGGGAGGTGAAAACTTAACCATCTGAACCTGCTCACTGACCAGTACTGGTACCCAGAGAACCTGCTATGAGACATACAGAAGAGATGGCAAGAAGAACACTATGAGACACTCTGTCTCACTGACCAGATATACAAATGACATAGGGGAGAAGTGGTGGGGTTTTATTATTTATGCGCAATCTCAGACTCACTGACTTAAACCTAGAGATATACAGAATCTGCATCACACACTTACTGGCTTGAATGTCTTTGATGGTTTCATGGTAAACATTGTTCTAAAATAAAGAGAAACTCATAGTTTTGCAGTTAGATGGCATTTTAATTTTCTTTTTAGTAAAGCTCGGTGAATAATACAAACAAAGTAGCAGACTGCACACATGCCAGGACTTGCTTAGGCACTGCCCAGTTGCTTGGTTGTCAACAGGTGGAATGCAAAAACCCATATTTGAATAAATGGAAATACCAGCAAGAAGAACATTACTAGATAGCAGATAAATCAGAATTCCATTACTGAGATATTCTCTGTGTGTCAGGCTACTAGACATGAAAAGAGGACCCCTAAGTAATATGACTTTTTAACATGTTGACCTATATTTTTTAGTTCTCTACATAATATTGCAAGACAGTGATATAAAACTCAAAAGGTGCAGCTTGTTCACTGTCATTTTCAATGCTGTATCTGTAGAGAAGTTCCCCACTCTCCTGCACACTGTTTTCTACCACAGCTACCAAACAAGCAGAAAATACATAGCTCTATTCTTTCTACTGTTGAAACAAAAAAATAGCTAAGTACATCTAGCACTTGAAGCATCCTTCAAGCAGTAGGTCTGATCACACCTCCACAATTAAGAGTAAATTATCTGCAAGGCTCTCCAGAGCTGGATGGACCAGTGAGTTGTACTAGCATGAAAAGAAGAAAAGGGAAAACAGGAAAATCAAGAAAGGGAAAAGGAAGGAACATGTTTTGTTTAAAAAAAAACTCCAAAATTAATACATTCCAGGTAAGTTTTCCCTACTTTAAGATAACAAATGATAGCTTGCAATTTCCTCAACTCTGTGGACCTAAGACACAGAACAATTTCTACATGACAGCAGGTATGCTCATTGTTCCATTTATATTGCCACAAAACTTATCCTAAGCAAAGAGCAGAAGTCTGTTTGATTTTTCCAGCCATAGACTCTTCTTGAGATTTTTCACCTCATTCTGAAAAAGAAGGAGAAGGGACCCTGTAAGATGTGACAGCCGAATCAGCAAAGAGAGATAAGACTGAGTGTTGGAGCCAACTGTACATCCCGGTAAAGGATGAGGAACCACATATTTCAGGCTTCTTTTTCAGAAAAAAATATAGCATCCATAAATAGGAACAATGTGCTTCATATTGACAAAGCAAAACAAAAATTAGTTGTGAATGACACACACTCTCTACCCCATATGAGGTTCTGCAGTCCCTTGGACCCTTGGACCACTGTTGGACCAATGAGATACCTAAAACCACTGTTTTAGGTATCTCATTGCCCAGTTCTCTTGCATTTGTGTAGATCTCACAAACTGCATTGCTTTTATACAATGCTAGTGAACTATTGGCATGTCAGGAAAAACTCAGAATATTGTTATAAAATAATATGATCAGAATAATACTACTATGTCAAGGGATGTAGAAGTAATGTTGAGTTAAAACTAAACTTCTATTTCCTCTTGAAGAAGTGCCATCATGACTTCTACAACTACAAAAAAAAAATATTACATTGTTTCATTCATTTTTCTTTCTTATTTTTAAAGTGAGAGGCAAGATGTTTTCTGGGTCATGAATGTAACACGAGATGGCAGTGTAAAAAATTAAGAAATAACTCTGTGTAAAAAATCCTCAGAAATATGTAACATGGGAGGAATAATTTTTTTGTTTGTTTCTTCTCTATGAATAGGATATCATGATTATGCCACAAAAATTGGCATTATACTTGAGCATGTGGAATCCCAGACGCTGCTTTTAATTTTAATAATAATAATAATTATTATTATTATTAGTTTCACAATGGTGCCTAAGAAAGAAAATATTTATTTTTTGAAGTGTTTCTCTATTCTCTTTTTTTGCCAAGCATTAGAAATAATGCTTCAGCAATAAAACTGCGAACCTTATGCTGACACCAAGTTATACCTCTTTTAAGAAGTTAACTGTTATCAAAATGCAACACTGTACATTCATAGTAAACCACTCCAAATAATTTCATTGACTAAGATGTGCCTTAAGTTAGATGCCAATTTAAATTCAAGAAACAACCTGGGACTAGCTGGTGGATATTCTGAACGAGTTGGGAAAGGCTCAGAGTGCGGTTAGGCAATGCCAATTAAAAGCACAGGTCAGTCATTCCCTTGACAAGCTTTCTCATCTTGACAGGGTGGTCAGGTTTAAACAAAGGTTATTATTTAAAACAAATAAACAAACTAACTAACAAACCCTCAAAAATCAGTTTTCTAATTTCAAAGGAGGCCTTTCAAGGAAGTTCAGTTCTTTGGCCTCCAAGTTCACTATAAAGCTTCTGTATTTTTCAGGCCATGGGATTAATGACAAATCCAGCAAAGCATACTACTAACTTTAAGCCTGTATGTAATCTCAGTTAAGTCAATTAGTCTGCCTGCATGCTCAAAGGTAAGCAGATCCTGAAGTACTTTGCTGGTCTGCTATGATTATCCCTAGTGATGTGCAGACATGGTAACTGCTAACCCGTTCATTGAGGAAACCTCAGCTCAGAAACACATCTTTCTGCAGTGTCTACTGTATATGTCATCAGTTCTACTTCAAAACCACTGAAGTCTTGATGAAAGATTAAAAAAGGAATAAATAAGTGGTGTTCCTCTCTCATTCTCTACAATATGTAATAGAGATGTTGGTTGTAGAGCCCAACTGTATAACCGGTGACTAACATTCTCATTCAGTGACTGTCTTTAAATAGCAAAACAAAACAAATTTTCACTTGTGATTGTTAATTCATTTCGGTGCAGAAATGTTGTTGGTCACCCATGTTACATTAACAGAGTTCCTGTACATAGTACAAGCATATTAAGATTTAACTCAGAAGAAGCTCCATCTAGGTGCGTTACTCGTGAAGCTTCTTTACATCCATCTTGAAAGTGTTGGCATGCCTAGAGGTAGTAAAATAAGCATGAATGCCACAACTAATCAGTTTCAAAATCTCCAGGAACATTTTTGTGGGCAGATTACAGTCTCCTATAAGCAGGCTCTCAAAGCTCTTCTGTTAGTTTCTTTGTCTCTGCAGCTGCTACTAAATTACCAAAGATCTCAGCAAGGCTTGAGTCTGTCCTGACCTCCAACAGGCAGAGCTCCTTGAAGGATGACCCCAGCCTGAGGTGGAAATACCCTTTCTCTGCAGTACATTGCAGATTATGAAAAACCTTACCTGAAAATTGTGCAAGAGCTCCAGAGAAAATCATGTAAATCTGTCATGTAAATATGTATTTATGGGGTTTCTAGAGTTTGGATAACTGCCACACAGACAGCTCCCTATCTCTGAATATATACTTAAGCACTTAAAAAATACAAAGTTTTGACCTTAGCTGTTGCCATATATCTCATCATTGCTCTAGTGTCTGTGCAGGCAGAGGATGGCATTCCTGCATTTTCCTATTCCATGTGCCCATGTGTAGCCAATCCAAGCCTTACAAATGATGCAGAATTGCAAATGGGGCAAGGCTGCTTCTTGAAATGGAACAGCAGCATTTGCTCAGGAGAAAGGGCTACTGCATCTCCTAGAAAATGCCAGCTTTGGACTGGCAGAGTTTGCCTGCCAGAGAAAATAAGCCCTTTTTTGGTACCATTGCCCTTCAGAGGACCAGGGGACCCAGCACAACATCATGGCTTGACACACCAGTAATTGAGTCCTGGATCTCTTGCACTGTGCAACTTTAGGTTAAAATTATCTTGCTGACAGCCCAACAGGGAGACAAATGCACTTGTGGGTTTTCACTTAATTCTGCTATTATTAACAGCAAAAGAGAACGATATCTTATTTCTTTGCAGCTTTCCTTCCACTTTTTTCATTGTAAAAGGCAATTGAGTCACATGGCTTTTCTCACCTCTACATATTAGGTGGAATTTGAGCTTCTTGGTGAGATTTTCTCCAATCCTGTAGAATCTTCTTTGTGTTGTGTTAGAGAGCTTACAATATTATTATAGGTAAAACAATACTCTTTTCCCATGGGAAAGATTAAAGCAGCAGTACTCTCCTGAGAAAGAGGGTCCATCACAGAGCAGGATTATATATATTCAGGTCTATTTCCTGATTTAAACTTTTTTTCAAACATAGAACCAGCTATTAGAGCTCAGTTCATCCTGAGATATCTGTTTTCATGGACTGGGTGCTGGTATCTCAGAATTATCTGCTTTTTGCAGATATCTCAACCTGCTAATTAACAGCATGAATTCATAACATGAGTTCTCTTGCTGAAATAACAACTACAAGTAGAGAAGAGTATATATATCTTTAGTTTTAAACTTTGTGTTTTTTGTAAACTGCATGCAGTAGTCATGTGCTGTGACATGATAAAGAATGACATGATGGAACCATTAACATGACATAACCAAAGGCAAAATGATTCATTCTGACTAAGCATATAATGATTTTCTTATTATTTTTCTTAAGTCATACATTCTACCTTACCCTTAACTTGTTAATTCTATTCAGGAATCAGATGCAGGAGTGCAGGAAGCAGAGCTGTCCATGTGCTATCAGTAGCAATACAATATACAGATAAGCAGAAACATAAATATTATACTGAAGTGATGCTAAGGCTGCCTCTAAAATAGCACCCAAATTCTGTGTTGGGAACCCTAAAGGCATGCTCTACAGAACAGAAAACCTGATGTTAAAAGGTTTTAAACATGATCATGTACTTTTCTATGTACACATCTTTGATACCAGCTGGAACTCTGCAGCAACCTAAAAAAGCTCTACAGAAAGACTATTAGGAAGATGCATGAAGTACAGAAAGTTAAGGCTGTGAATCTTTATAAGTCTGTCATGGTCTAACATACTAAAGTGCTCATTATCAATATAATGCATCAGCTCTCTAGTCTGATGGTTGTAAAGGTCAGTTATCCTGTATAACAATCCACAAAATGAGCATTCTCCAATTAATTGTAAAAGCTGGTATTATAATTCTACCTTTCACACTTCATCATGACTAACAGGTGACATGAGTAAATGACAGACTGTACAGACACCTCTTAGTCATATTAATAGTCAGGCATGGTAGCAAGGGTTAAGGACAGAGTGTCAGGTTTAACTTCCCCTCATTACCATTCAGAAAACTATCATTTAATATTAAGTTAATTGTAACACAAGGATATGAGTCATGCCCTTGTGTTACAATTACCTTTAATATTAAATAATAGTTTTTGTAATGGTAATTTCCTTTGGGGATGTTTCATTCTACATTAGGCAGTTCTGACTGATGTCTGTCTTTGCAGATATCTCTATCAGCCACTAAAAGCTCTTCTATGAGTACATATCCATAATCTACAGGAATTCGAGACCATGAATATTGTTCCATTGAAGTCATTGTCCTTTATACTAGATATTTCTAATCTATTAACTTGACTATTTGATTGTGTCATAACTGTGGCTTCCCTTTGAAATCTACACAGAAGTGCCCTCCTCTTGCTCTGCTGGGATAGGACTTCATCCACATCTCCAGCTGCCTTCTTACATGGTCTATACAAGAGGTGGGCAGCCTAAAGGATGCACAGGGTTTGACTTGCTATAACCACAGTGTTTTAGCTGAGAGTGCAGTGGATTCTAGGAGCTGGACAAAAGCAGGGAGAAGAATTTGAATTAGGCTTTTACTGAGGAACAGTGTTGTGTGAGATCAGAAATAACAGGAGCTTTAGTAAACCTAGTTTGTCCCTGGCCCATGAACAGAGCTTGTCTGTCAATGATTACAACCATACAAAGCTGTGCATTGAATAAAAAGCTGTTTTCAGAAAAGTATCATTTAAAAGAGAAAAGGACAGACACTAAAAACTACAGGTTTGACTATGAGTGGAAAAGTACTGTCAGTAAGGCCTCAGTATCCTCTCTGAGGTTTTAAGAACACTATGGAAATCCTTTCATTTAAATAAATCGTTCTGCACTCAAGAATCATGGCATGAAGGCATAAAGCTCTTCACAAAGAGTGTGGTTGTCCAGCTCTAAAGAAGGTATGAAGAACATTGAGTCCTGCTGAAGCATAAGAATACTTCTGCCAGTGGCAGGGAACAACACAAGTACAGCCATAATATCTTGGGGGAAAATTTGTTCTCTACTGCCCATGGCAATTTTGTAAGGTCAGTATATGGAAAGCATCAGGATGAGGTTTAGGCTAGCTGGTTCCACAAAGCACCCCAAACTGACAATAAGTGGACAAACAGGTCCCCCTACTGCTCTCCTTCTTGGTCCTCACAGCACTATCAAATGAACTCTGCAGAAAGGGGAAATGTTGAACTGTCTGCTATCCACCAGCCAGCTCAGAGGGTTCTATGGTGGGACTAAAATTTAAGCCCAAGTGCCTATAAAGAAGTTTTGAAAACTTCTTAAGTTGCAGATTTCCTTTTCTGATTAGGATCTGGGACTAAGTGTCAAGCTTCCTCTGCTCTCACCAGTGGAAGATGTATATATACAGCAGGTATAAATTATGGTGAAATTGAGTCTCATAAAGTAAATTATATTTGCAACTACCATAAATTTAGTGTAGAAATAGTTTAAAGAGCTCTGAATTTTATCTTTAATATTTTTTGCCCTTGTCAGTGACAGCTCAGCCAACAATCACTATTCTTTTCTCTCTTTCAAAAGTTTGAAGTACAGCTAACAGCTAAGTGAGACCACATTCTCAGGGTGGTTATCACTTAGAAACCTTCTACACCACACAGGCTTTATACAGCATCTGTACATTTGAATAACACAGGTTATGAAATATTGATGCTCCAGATCATTAGTCAGGTAATTACAATTTTTGTTTGTTTGGCTTTAATTAAAATTAGTCTCGGAATGCATCCATTACAAGAAGAGGTCCTCACTGAATAACTGATACTGGCAAGTCCTCAACTGGCAAATAAAGAACAACCACTCTTATCCACAGCTTAAGAAAAAATAACTCCCTAACTGCCCAACACTTTTTAACTTAGAGACTTCAAGTCACTAGTGGAAGGACGCCAGTATCATTCTCTCCTTTAACCAAAAGCATCTACATCAGGGGATGAGAAGTAAAAGAAATTCCTTTCTGTGACTCATACCTAGCCATTATCCACCCTAGATATGCCACAAAGACACCCAGCAGTACTGTAGGAGTAACATATATTTGCCTACTTAAGGGAAAATGCTTTAGGCAATTCTGCACAACTTCACTGAATTTAACAGTTGTGTCCACTTGGACCAGGTCCTTGCATTTTTTCAGATGCAAACCATTGCATTTAGACAGGTTTGCTTTCCTCAAGTGCCATCCTGTATGTATCTGCAGCAGGGAAACTGTACAACAGCAAACATTTGTCTTTAGTCTGATGAATGCTTCACCACATGCTAGGGTGTGTGTTTCAATGTACATTGTCTGAGAGATCTGTTCTCAGAAATCGTGGTGTGGGGGTTTTCAAAGAGACAGTTGTAGAGATGCTTACATGTTCCAACTCAGAGCTGATTGGCCCAAGCACATGAAAGTGTACAAATCTAAAACTGAGACTAGCCCAGACTTGATGATGCAAATTTCCATACATCAGATTTATAATCCTCACCAATTTCCTGGAAAAAGGTAACATAGCAAAATTAGGGGAAACAAAGGATTTCTCAGTGTATTAGGTACATGATCGAAATCCTGTGAAATTCAGAGGGAGCCTTTGCATAGAGAATAATAGACTTTGGAGCAGGCTCTGTGCAAAGGAGTCATTTCTGGCTGTAGAAGCAAAAATGCCCCCAGCCACAGAGTCACAGACATGTATTTTGTATGCAAAAATAGAATTCCTTGGTGAGAACTCTATACATTATGCTTATAGGTAACAGTTAAATAAAGCATCTGTCTGCTACTGTTGTTTTTCTTATTAAGCAGAAAGGAATGAATGCAATATGCAATTCAAAAATGAATTTGGAGAGAAGGAAAAGGGTGGGGGTAGGTGAATAAATATATGTAAAATCACAACATGATACTAATGTTCAATTACAAAAACTTTACAGAAGTCTATTTATTTATTTATTTATTCTAATTCTAAATCCCTACCACTACACAACAATGTCACATTTTAATGTAATATCATGTCCAATGCATATTCATGAAATAAAAATCTTGGCAGTGGCACAAGAAAAGTGGGATGAAGTGTGTTTGGCGGAGTGCGTCACGTTTCCAGACCAGCGGATTTTTTGATTAAAGTCCCTTATCCGTTTTATCATGCATATCCACTCTCTGATTAAAGTGATCTGGAGCTGACACTCACAATGTCAGTATGCACTGAGACCCTTCACACAAAACATGGTTGGAATTTATATGCTTTAAAAAAAGGGGGGAGGGGGGGAATGAGAAATAGACCAACCAAAGCTGCTGCATTAAATTAAGTATATACGTATATATCCATCTACTGAAAAAACACACTTGGACTTGCTTGTTTTAATCTTACATATTTCTTTTCAACATTGCCAGGCTACAAATACCACATGTTTTGCTTCTATTTCAAAAAGTATCTGCCGTGCAAGTTCTTTATCTCTGTTGCACTGGGCTTTTGATCAAAATGCTTCCACGCTGAGGTGAAAAACACAGCTGAGGTCTCCTACAGTCACAAATAAGCAACAAATTTCTCCAAATCTATACACACATTCTACCTTCTTTATTTTCTCCCAAAAACTTTAATTAATGTACCACATCTCAACCACAGGTTATCTCTTAAGAAAACAGATTCTGCCACAGCAGAAGTACATGGGTGTTGCAAGGGGAGGTTTACCACAGATCCACAGACCTTTTCTCCAGGTCCCATGCTCAGAAGCAGCCAGGTATGTGTGGGTTATCTGAAAATGTATTTTCAAGCCTCACAACATTTAAGAGGATGCAAATTGCCTGAGCTAAGTGTCATATGCATGAAAATATGGTAGCCATTTTTCTGGCTTTCTGTGAGTGGTTAAATTTTCCTTGAATTTAAAAAGCTTATGCTCAGGTTCTTCACCTTGACTGCAGAAAGTGCTTAAGCATAAGCTCAACTTTAAGCATAAGAACAATGAAATTTAAGTGTTTCAAGTGTTTGTCTTACCTGCAAATAAAGGGATTTTAACAGCTCATTTAATAGTGGTGTTGCAAATGTTCATTCTCTCTAGTAATACAACAGTATTTTGCGTTTCCAAATGCTGGTCTCCGATCATTAAATACTTATGAAAAGGCATCCTTGGTTTCAGAGACCCACAGATCTCCCAGGTCTGCACTGTTCTTCAAAACCTGCCTTTAAACTGAGGAATTCTGGATTTTTTTGTAAGTTTTAGCTAGTTAAGATTTCAGTGGTTTATATCTGTTCAATTTATCCAGTATATCTTTCCATATTTAATAAATAGCTTACTTAAAATTCAAATGTGTCTCAACTCCTAGGGACCTTTTTATTTTTTGCAAATCTTTAGGACATTTTAACTAGGATTTTTTTTTAACAGAGGAGAGCAGCTGGACTCGTACCGTGTGTAGGGACCAGTGTTGTTCCTCTTCTCATATCCTCCTTAGTTATGTGTCTTAATATCAAAGTTCAATCAATGTAGGGCTTTTTTGTTGAGAGTTTTGTTGAGCAATTGATGCCAGTCAAGCTGAACTGTTGCTATACTGCAGCTTTGACAGGCATTGAGTTGGAATTAGTGAAGGACTGTCTAATTAATTTCATTTGTGAATTAAACCTCTCCTTTCTACATAAACTTTAGAATAAGAAATAGAGTGATAGTCTAAGGTAACACATTACTTTCTTTTGTTTATTGAGGCAGAGGTTTGAATATATATGGACTTCCTGCATATAACACCACCCTTAAATTTCCACCAAAAGAACAGAGGCTTCCTGAATTTCCTCTTTCTCCATATCACAATTCTGCAAGGAGAACAGTCAGAATTCCAGAAAAAAAAAAAATACTGATTTTAGGAAAAGCATCTTGGAAAAACTTCACTGGGAATAAAGTATGTTTCCAGCAGCATGAATATAAACCACCGGGCAGTTTCACAGTAAATCACCTAGAAGTGGAGTTTCCACATTTGTAATCATTTCTAGCCCTTTTCATCATTCCCATGTTTACTCACTACTACCGGTGGCACAAGAGCCATCCTAGAAAGGGAAGAAAGGGAAGTAAAACTGCCACATGCACAGCTGAGGCTCCCGCTACACTGAGAGGCAAAATCCTTCACTGACTTTTTATTGTCTCAATATCAAGCATGGGCTGGAAATGAAGATCTTCATCTGCATACAGTGCCCAGCTGAGCATGATTTGTCCTGTGTGAGGACACAACGGATCTGGATGGCTGAAACCAAAGCTATAACTGCACTATGAAGAATTTTTATAGATTATACAAAACCTGGCCTATATGAAATACATGTGTTTTCGAGTAGCTGTTTACAGTTTACAAGCCAATTATTACCCCTAAACAAAATTTTTAGACATGTCCAGATATCAACTACATCTGAAAATCTGGGATTCTGTTCACAGACCCCAACATAAAAGGGAAAATAAAAAATTATTTTTAAAAGAGAAAGAGCGATACAACTACACTGCATAGATTAACCATTCAAAATTGTTATTATTACCAATGATCATTATCAATCTATATGCTGTCTAATTTGCACCCAAAATGACTGCATTTCAGCCTCTTCTGGTCCAAGACTGAGCAGAAGCAATGCTGTAGCAAGATCTTGCATCATTTAATGCCTCATATTACAATTTTCTTACATTTAGCAGCTATACAGCAATAGTCAGTAGTACATGAGATGTTATGAATAATAAATAGCTTACTGCATTTTAATTGTCAAAGCAAATGAATGAAGCACAGTTTCTACTATCCTATTATGTACTATCCCTGCTTTTAAAGAGTGTGGTCTCTTACTAGAGGGAGAAATGAGAACAAAAGTTTGTGAAAAATGCAACAGCAGGAATACCAGGAAGAAAGAAACAAGAAAAACCATAAATTCGTCCACAGGTCTAATTACACAAGTGAGAAGAGCAAAAAGATGGTAAATTCAAATTTTAATCTAATGGGAAAGAAAAGGAAAAATTCAGATATTTTGACACAGGCTAAATAGTGCTAGATGATAAAGGTTTGCAAGCCAATTTACAGTGCCCAGAGAGAGCATACTGTGACCAGAAGGACCTCCCTGCTTCTGTATTTGGGCAAGTGAATATTCCCTGATATAGGGGTTTGTGAGACCTTCCCATTAAAAGAGAGACCACCACAAGCCCATATCCAAGTACTCCTTAGTTTATTGTTAAGGCAGAACAATACTTCAGATCATTTAATAAAATGGGTTAAAGTATGAACAGCAAAATCTTCCATTTTGTTTCTGGGTAAAATTCACATAGAGTGAGACTCCCCCTTGGCTGAAGCCACCTCTCTGCACTCTTCAGAAGCAGAAGGCCACTTTACTTACCACATCTGAAAGCAGGAGCTGGAGATAGGTGTCTTAAATTCATATCAAAATGCAATGAACAGAGCATAGCCTGCAGCTGTTAACCACTTGTGGCAAGCAGAGGTGGTCCCCTCCCAAATTAATTTGTCCAGGTTGTTCTTATTTATTTCTGTCAGTATGTAGACAGGAAGGCAAGGGTGCAGGCTGGAGAGGAGAACCTGGCCAGGTGATACCTGCTGCAGCAGAGAGGGGAAGGAGGCAGTGACAAAGGCAGCAGCAATCACAGTAGAACCTCAACTTTTGGTGCCACTCAGAACCCCAGAGCACGCCCATGCCAGCAGCTGCTGGTCTCAGTGGGCTCCCAAAGCTGTTCATCCACACCTCAAGCCAGACCTGCTCACCAGCCCACGGGCAGGTGTGGAGCAGCCTCTTTGTAATACCTGGGGTCGTGTCTTCTCTGCAGAAGCGTTGATCAGAGTGGAAAAATCAACTTTAGAAGAAAATTTTAACTTGTATCACTCTTTCAGACTTTGAGGATTGATTTAGGGGATCTCAGAGTAAATTTTTTTTCTTTCCATGAGGGACTGAGTGTGGATATAACTGGAGCTAGCATGGCATGTGTTAGTGGCAGAGCAGAGAGGATTGATTCTGCTTTAACCATGGTCCATCTCTCTCTCCAACTCTCAGGTTTTCATGCAGTTGCTGCGCTGGGTGTCTGTTCCACACAATAAGAATTACAACAGAAATCCAGAACCTTGCCCAGAGCAGGGCTCCTTAGCCCCCATAAAAACTGTATGTTGTACACTAGACAGTGTGCATAATAGATACATGTTATGAATATAAATAAAATACACTGTTTCAAATTAATGGGATTTAGGGCTGGGCCTTTTTAACTTAACTCCCATGGTTTCCTTTTGAAACTTCTGCATATATTTTCTATTTTGAGGGGGGGTTATAAATCCTGTTTTAATGTTTTGCTGTTTATGCAAATTTCCAAATATAAAGGCATATGGTGGCAAAGTGGCACTAACTATCTGCTTTTCAGCACACATTCCTCTGCTATTACAAGAAAAGAAGGCCTGATGGAAAAGGAAGGAAAAAAAACCAAAAAAAATTTTAAAAATCAAAAAAAAGAAAGCAGTGTACAAACAGACACTGTATAAGCAAAGCATTGATTCACATTTCTTGGCTTTACTCTTGACCTCTGATTCACTAATTGCTCTACTGGCTCCGGCAGGGCAACTGTGGCTGCTCCTTCATTTCGTAAGGTAGAGTGGGTGCTCAAGTTTGTAATTATAGTTTTAAACTAGCAGAGAAAATGACAATAATACAGGAGAACTTTTTTGAGTCAGAGGTTCCCCCTCACACTGGCAGCCTCCCTGCATGGGTTTCATGTATCCAGTTTGCATTTTGCCTGATAACATAGAAGGCACATCATGCTATTCTAAAACAGCAGGATTATTTTCTCCATTCTAATTGATGAACAGCTGTGCTGTAATAGACTACAAAGCACAGCATCACTGATCTCTCCTCAGGCCACCCTAGGAACTGAACACTCCACAGGGAAGCAGAAAAGAATGAATAAAAAAAAAAAAAAGAGAGAGGGAGAGACAGAGAAAAGAAAAAAGAAGAAACAACAAACATTTCAATACATTATCCTTTGGATTCCTATTATTATTTGGCATCTCATTCAGCAATAATTAACTCCAATTTTCCCCACAGTAGTTCTGATGTATGACATGACCCTAAAACAGTTATACCTTATAAAAACTAAATATCAACATTTTTAAAAGAGAAATATTGGAGTTCAAAATGTTTGTCACTGAACATCAGTGTTCACAATATTTAAGTCAATTCTGTGGTCACATGTTCCCTACAACTGTTCTTTGTCCCAGGAAGCCCACATTATCCATTCATTTTTCTGATGGAGTTCATTATCTTTCCCTTCATCCTACTTTATCAAAGTTATTGTTGTTACTATTATTATGTGTTTCAGTATGGAATTGCTACACCTACTTGAAAGATTTTGATCCCAAAAGTGGGAAGCCTCAGGGATCACTGGAAACACTTGTGTGTTTTTGCATGGGTGGAGACTTCATAAACTCAACAGTACTCCTCAACTTTCTATTTTCTTTTGCTTCTAGAAATGGCTGCTCCACTTGGCTTCAGGGTGAAATAAGAGTCTCCTTTATACTTCAGAGACAGTTTAGAACTAAAGAGGAAGAATCAACCTCAATCAACTGATGTCTTTTAAGACAGATATGTTTCTCATCCTTTCCCTCACCAGATTCAGCAGGGCAAGGAAAGAGTCGTAATCCTCATTTACGACCTTTTCTGCCTTTACTATGTTTTCTGTGGGCATGAGAGTGTAGGAAATAGTTAAATGATGTTTCTTGTTCTATCAATGAACCCGTTCCAAAAGCACAGACTCAATTCAATCAAAATTTGTGACAAGAAAGCAATCTTCCTGTTCTGCTCAGCAACGGAAAAGTTTTGTTCTTCTTATTTTGTGTTATTGGAAGTGACTTGCTGCATCTTACCTATTGGTAAGCCCTGTGCTTATGTGTTCTTTTGTCTAGATAAGTGTTATCCTATAAAATGAACACAATAAGACTTCTGTTTACCTTAATCCTAGTTTAAAAAAAAAAATCTCACAGATATAAGAAATCAATAACCATCCACAACAATTTAGCAAGAATTCAGTCTGGCTAGAAAAATTCAAATTGTATTGATTTTTTTACAGGGGAGAAAAAGCCACTTGACAATAAGCCTCAACTAAAAGAAAATGCCATGTGTACACAACTAGAAGAGACTCAGAATTCCAGCTATTTAAAATCCAAGCTGCTGATTAAGATAGGTAAGGCAGGTTTGAATACAAAGTCAGACCCTGGACACTGGCACATAAATTAGTCTCCATACCTTAGTTGTCTGTTAATAACAGGAAGGGGATAAAGCATCAAAAAAACTGTGAAGAATTGTAAAAGGTACATCCCAAGGAGGAATATCATTTAATGCAGAATGCCACCACACATAAGCTCTTCTTGTCAAAAAAAACGTGTAATATATATGCTTACCAGGATATGTAGGATGCCATGCTCATTTTGGGTGTAACTTAAGGTATTGATTTTAACTCACCAAGGCCTTTAAAGACTATTTAAAAACCCACCCTTCTTCTCACTTTTCTAACTACTAAATTCTGCTAAAGGACACCAAGTAAAAGCCCACAGACTTAAATGAGAACCAAATGAGAACCACCAGTGAAGAGATTGCCCACAGCACCACTTGTCTGAGAGGCCTCAGGTCTCCAAGCAGGCTGAAAGATGCATCAGGTGTGTATAAAATCATGAGTTATAGTGGTTTTAGGGGTTTGGGGTGAGTTTATGGTTTTGTTTTTTCTTTGTTTTAATGGAAATTTTCAATTTTGATTGAGATTATTAGCAGGCGTGTGGTCAGCTTGTTAATTATTTTTATGTGCATTATTAATTTAGGGTGCTTTATTCTTGCTCACACTCACTATAATGTCATAAGCACATTTTAAAAAATAATTTTAAAAGAAGAGTAGCAACATGTGTGTTGTGTGAAAGCAAAACAAAACACAACACGTTTCCCACACTTATTCTTTCAGTTTTCTCTTCAGCTTCATCTCTATTTATTCAGCCCATTTCCCATTCAAACTGCACAAAAAGTTCAAATAAACTCTGGACATACCTTAGTGGGTCACATCTTTCCTTTTCAACGAACACACAAAGCAACCTTTGAAGACCTCGTAGCCCATACAAAATTTTTGTATTGCCTGATCAGATATGCCATGCCTGAAGCTAAGAGGTTTGGTGAGGGATGTTAATACAAGAACCTGCTTTCTAGGTCTGGGCTTGTTATGGGAAAACCTTCACACCCATTATGTCAAGTGGTGGAAGTGGTCTGGGTTGGAACTGACAACTAAAGAAAAGAGCACGCTCGCCAGGAAGTATCAGCAAAAGGATCATGATAATACGATCAAGAGACGACAGCTGGCTGTCAAAAAGGAGAAATGACAACACAGGATGATCTTGGTGAAATTATAGGAGTGGACTAATCTTGACCTCCTAGCAAGAGAGTCATTTAACCCTGCTGAGGGGCATCAGTGGGCTGGATCACAGGAGGTCCAGAGCAATGTTGGTCAGATTTTGCCTTTGGCTACTCTGTCAACATATATAGAAGAAGCATTCTTGAGCACTTGATAGAAATTGTAAGCCAAGGGAAGATTCATACACACTCTTCAGTACCACAGTTTGATCAGATTTGTGAATGAGATAGCAAAATCAGGCTTGTTCTGTTTCGTTGGTTTCCAGTAAGGACTTCAGGAGACTCCAACCTGCCAGCCCACAGCTAGTAAATAGACACTGAGGCACCTGCCAGGCCACACACAGATTTGATGATTTCCCTTAATTTAATTTTAAAATTTAATTAGATATGATTTATTTCTAAAGACAAGGAAGCCATTTTCCAAGTTTGTCAAACCTCCCACATCTTGGCTGAATAGGGAGGAGTAACAGCACTGAAGATAAACGCTTGCTTCTAAATTTCTAGAGTCAGAAACCAAACCAAAGTTTTGAACACAGACTACTCACATGATTTATTTTCAAAGGGATTTTCAAAGGTAGGAGTCATGTCCTCAGGTCCACAGAGAATACAATCTTTTTCTATAGGTTCGTGCTGCTCCTCTGGGTCAGAATCAAAAAAGTGAGTTCTTCTAAAATAGCCTGTCTATAAATAACTTCTACTAAAATGCTGAATAAAGCACATACACTTCCCTAGAAAATCCCTGCTCACAAGACAGAAAGGGAAAGATTTCTCAGAGAAGTGAGCCGACTCATGTCCTTATAGTTATGTCCAATATTTTGACAGTGGAGTAGTAATAAACCTTGCACTCTGCTCAGTATCACTGCATTTCTGCTGTGACCACTATGAAGTCCTTTTTTGTGAAAGAAAAGAATGAATCAAAGTGGGAAAATTACTAGAATAAGAGAGAAGCTTTAATGGCAACCTTGGCATCCTGCAATTTCACACACTAAAATATAATTTAAAAAAACACAACCTACTACAGTGCTTGTTGCATAAGGCTAAGCTTTCTACTCCTCAAACTATTAATAAGGGCTTCCCATCGAGAAGACAAATACATGCTTGATGCATTTTTAATTCTGTGCCAATACATTTGACTAAAGCTGTTTGCTGTTTCAATGACAGGATTTAACTTGCCTTTCTGTATTCAACATTTCTGATTATTAATAACATTTAGAAAACACAGACAGAGGCTGTAAAAGTTATATTCTGGTCAATGTTTTAAAAAAGTAACTAGATTAACAATTAAAGGTCCAAATCCTTCTTATGCAGTAAATTTAATCATAAAATAAAATAACATGTAATCATTTAATAGGTACAATGGAATCTCTACCATAACAAGGAAAAGTATCATCTTGACCACTGTTATTAATCCCTGATGACAACTGAAGGCAAAAATTTTCAGCCTTCCTAAATCAGACATAATTGCTATATAGATAATCTGTATAAGTCCAATAGTCTTTCAAGTACACCTTAGTCAAAAAGCATTCTTGTCTGTATTTTCTACTGTGAATATATGCCATGCTGAAATGAAATCAGAAATAAGTCAGAGGACATTGCTGAAATCTGAACTTTTTTCTTTCTGAACATCTCTGTAGGTCCAAGCAGTTTCTCTCCTAAGTTTGCCAGGAGTGTTTCTTTGAAGAAAGATAGGATGGAATTGGTATCAGTATTGAGACCAATATAAGGATCACATTGAGTTAATTTTTTACTGCGAGAAATGAAAAAAGAATTGCCCTTTCCCACAGACTGATTATTATTTTGTTATTTAAGTGATAATGTAAACCTAAGGTTAAAATGAAATTACATGTATGATGATCTCCTAGTGACCTCCATTGTGCTGTTCCATTACAGCACACAGTAATAATACACTAAGTGCACACACTTATGGTACTGTCAGGTACCAATGCAAATCAAGCATCACAGGAGGCACATTACTTTTGTTTTAACCATTAAAGACTCTAAGAAATGCAATATGACAACCAGAAGAAAGAAGGCTTGGATTTTCTAAAGGTACCCAGGAGTGGCACTGATTTGTGTTTTCTTTGGTATCCTTTTTAAAAGGCCTTTAGCTGTGCCAATATAATGGATTCAAATCCTGACCTTTCTCAACACAATGAAGATACTCTGTATATCTTGCCGTATAACACAGGGAATCAATACTGTATTTTACTAAATGTGAGTTAATTTTACCCAGGGAAGGAAATTACTGCTCTTAATAGTAGAACACTTCTTTTTTTTCTCCTCCAAGGCAGTGAGTTTCAGGTTTGCCAAACCCTATCACTGTTTAAAAAAGGGTTTGAGAGATTTTAATAGCTAATAATAGGAGGAAACATAAAAGGACAAATTCAATTTAAGTGAAAGGGTTCCTGTGTAAGCATTACTTGTCAGTCTTTGGTCGTACTGTATAGGGACCAGCTACGGAGCAGTGGCAGCAAAGAAATATAAAGTCCAGATTTAATTCTGATACAGAGAAATACAATTTCAAAACCGGACGTCTTATCATAGGCATGTCCCACTGGAGAACTCATTTCCCTAGCAAAAGGCTGTCACTGCCATTATGTTGTACAAGGAACCAATTTACTACTACAGCTAAACAGGGTTACTGGTGCTGTTGGAACTTAAGCATTTGAAGTTATCACTAGAAAAAAAATAGCATTTCAAATGTCAGTGAAATGGGAAGGTATAATTGAAAAGTATCAATCAGAGAAGCAAAAGGGTTTAGAAAGCTAAGACTGCAGTTTTAGGACTGCCTTCCCCCCTCCCCAATTCCTCTTTTTATTTTTTTAAGCTTCTTTCACTGTTTCCTTTTCCCTTTTCACATGCAACTTCAGATCTACTATTGTAAAATAAAAGATTTTAACTTGATACTTGTCCTGCGTCAAACACAAGATAAATTGTGATAATTTTCTTCTACAGTCTAAGTGACCATAGTTTCATGACACAGAACTCTCATCTCACCCTGCATCCAGAGCTGCCAATCTGGAAGATATCTAAAATGAATGAAAAAAAAGCTGATCTGAATTTTAATTGCTTTGTTTGTGTCTTTTTTTCTCCCATCCTTCTGAAAGAAAACCCATTTACTTGAACTTTCCTCATATGACAGAATCTTTTCCCCCATCCCAGGCTGATCCTACAGAGAATTAGAGAGTGAATAAACCTTTGAGCTTTCAGGACATGAAAATAAATACAAATGGTCTGTAAAATAAATTGAATTAATTTGGTTTCAAAATATCTGAATCATGCCAAAATTGCTAAATTTGTTATGTCTCCACATAGAACAGGAGGGACTTTTTCAAACTGCCTCATTTTGCTGCATTTTATCCTGAATCAATGTGTGGTAATATTAGGAGCATGTTTAGCTAATATCGGAATCGGAAGGCTGGATTTACACAATCTGCTGCTCATATGTGGAATATCAAGCTTTCTTTCATTATTACTTTCCTTTGCTGTGCATAACGGCTCCAGGGGCTTTGGAAAAAAACAGCTTTTAGTCAAATAGCAATTAGTAAAACAGAGCTGGTGTATAATCATGCTAAAACTTGCTTATTTTACCCCTTAAATAGGTTGCCAAATTGCATGTAGCAATTTGTCCTTTCAGCCCAATATCACTGCCTGGGTCCCAGGGACATCAGTTACTCTGAAATACCAGCACTGCTTCTGGCACTCACACACAAAGCAAATTTATTTGTTGTTTGCTACAACTCCATGAAAGCAAAACTGCAAAAGAAATTCCAGTTTAGAGCATTGGCCCTTATTCATAATTTGAACCTGCTAAAAAGAGGTAAAAAGGTAATGTTAGAAAGTCCTGCTGTAGTAGTGTAATATATTAGAGCATATCTGTTTACAGAGGAAAACATCAGCCTTGTGCTCCACAGCAAAGAGATGAGACCTTCAAAAAGAGTCAGACTGGAGTTCTAGGGTGATGAGTAACAGAACTCCCATGTATGGCATCTCCTCCTTCCACAAAATAATTCCTATGTTTAGGAGAAAAAATGCACTGTGCATTTCTAATGGAGCTAGAGTTTTCAGTTTTAAAAAAATCATCAGGATGGTGTACAGATTTTTTTATTTTAATTGGCTGAAGAGTTTCAGAAAATTCTTTGTCAGGAACCAACCCTGGCTGTAGAAGTTTTATCTAAAGTTAGATTTAGGATCTGGTTGGAAAAAAGCTGAGAGTTTGAGCTGAGGCTGGGAGAAAGGCACCCACAAGACAAAGTTGCATGTCTTCTTTAAAGTTTATTTAAACTTATCTTATTTCAGAAGTAATTTTACCTGACACAGAAGATCCTTTATCCACATTAGAGTGCAGATATATTCCTCCCCCACCACCCTTTTGATAAATTTCAATTTCAAATAACTTAACGGCTAACAGCTCGCAATTGTTCTTTATATTAATAGAAATACATGGTCTCTTTTGAAGTTCAGGTAGTAATTCAGTTCTTAAAATTCTTCTGCTGTTTATAAATGATTTGAACAGGGATGTCATAGCTTTTGATGTACCATTGCAACCCTTGTTCAACTACATTCTCTTATCCAAGTGGAAGCAACTTTTATATGCTCAGGAATCAAATTAAATGTTGTGCTAACTGGATCCACTGAGTTGTAAATTATGTTTATTTTGGACCACAGGTGCATGTTATTATTTATATCATGTGTCCACCTCAGGAAATTAATGAGAAAGATTGTGAGAAATCAGATTTTTGACTTAAAAACATTTAGAGAATTTTTTTGTATGTGTAGAAAGTATGAGATTTTAAGGATAATGCCTTGCTCTCAAACATTCTCCAAATTTCATCTAATTAAAACAGCTGCAACAAATCAGTAGTGTGGGAAATTTTAGTGGAAAAAATCCAACCAAATAAAAAATTCAAACAATTTCAAATAATCAAAAAAAATTAGATAGAGAGAAAGTAATTTTGCAGTGAGGTGCAGTTCTGCAAATCATTTGTTGATAGACTTCTGGCATAAAAACTCCATTCCACTACAGATTAGTTCATGTACTACCACTTCCTAGAGTGCCTTGATTCTGCCACTGCAGGAACAAGGTAAGCCAAAGTGACTTAACTGAAATGAGTCACTGCTGCTAGACCTGAAGGCAAGGAGGGATTGCTTATTTCATCAGCTAATATTGTGGAAACCTGCAATTTCTACTTGGGGTGAGTGTGATAATTTCATAACTCTGATTTGAAGAACTGTAGATTGTTCAGAGGTGTCTGCCCACAACCACCACAGCCATGCAGGCAATGAGGGGCAGCTGTCCCATGTCATGGCATCTTATAAACACATTTTACAAGATAAAACAGATTCTGTTTTTCAGAACAGTTAAGTAGAAACCCCAAAAATGAAATACATTCACCAGGAGGCTATTAATAAAGAGACAAAAATAGAGGGAGACTAGACTGTTCACTGACAATTTCCAAACAAGAAAAGGAGTTAATTTATGAGTCACTTTAAACAGTCCATCCAAATCTGAGCTCAGAATAGTGATATTTCTTAAATACAGTGTGCAGACAGTTGGTAAGGCAAAGCCTGTGATTCTCTGATGATAATAAAGAGAGGGGGGAAGAAGGTGGGCAGAGGGAGATAGAATAGTAATAATACTTAAGGAATGTTTCTTTACCTTTAAAGAAGAGAAAATGTCTCCTGTAAAGGAATATCTCTTCATTTTATCAACTCTCTAGCCATTTCGTGTCACCAGATGAATACTAGAGTGTCTGCTACAAAAGAAAAAAAATTATATACATGTTTTATATACAATAATTTATTTAAAAAATAGAAAAGAGATGCCTAGGTTTTTTCCTAGGATAAAAGGAACCAACTAGTTTTTAAATTAAAACTGGAAGAGAGGGAAATTAAGAAAAAAAGCCAGAGGGAAAAACCAACGGGATTAATATTGATGCAGCTATGGCAAAAGCAAACAGACAGGCAGGGACAAGATTGCATCCAACCTCCAAAACACATGTAAAGTTGGAGCTAAAATGTCATATGCGTATGCAATTTATATGCAAAAATCTTTTACATAAAGATACTAACTGCCAAGTCTTCTTTCACAACTTTTCCAAGGCTTGCAGTAACTCTGGGATTTTATATTCTCCCTCCGTCACCTTACTGAAGGCACGACTGTCTGTGAAGAACACGGAAACTTTCTTAAGGCCATGGTATTAAATTCTTTCTTACATTGCTGGGCTGGTGGCTCAGCAGGAAGACCTATTTTTGCTTGTGTTCAAGCAACTTCCCTGGCAGTTATTGCCTGTAACAGACTGTAGGGAAGTTGCCAACATTTAGAAGCTCTGATGATGTGAGCCAACCTTAGACTAATAATTTTTTTATCTCAATATACAAGAAGAATTACATAAAAATAGACAATTTTTAACAGTATGGTATTCTGTTATGAGAGAAGGCTAAATAACACTGGTGCCATATGAACATCTTTCTCCTATCTACAGCACCTAACTTTAGCATAGTCCATATGTCTATTTGTCTGATAGCTGAACTTATTGAAATAACATGAGGTTACAAAAGAGGGTTCTAAAGCTTAGTGTCCCCAAACCTTTCAAGGTGAGACACCCATCAGTAGTAAACGTTTTTTGCATAACCTTCAAAATCAAAACCAATTAGCGAGTGCACTGGAATTTTACGTGGGAACACATTTTTAAGAATCCAGAAATCGGGATGGATGCTGCAGTCATTTAGTACCACCCTGTGCCCCTATCTTGATACATGCAAGAGCTTCTGCTATAATCTCTTAGGAAGTTTCAGGATGGCAGCGTAGGCTGGAGAAGCAACCCCCAGAAAACTCAACTCAGCCTGCACACACAAGTGAGTCAGTGGTCAGCAGTGGGGATGGCATACAGAGGAACTGGAAATGATTATTTCATTTCCAAGCTATTTTAAACTCAGTCAGAGCAGTTTCCTTCAGACAAGGATGCTGGGCAAAGCCACCAGAAGGAGACAAACAATGGTGTTACAAATTTTGCTTTCATTTCTCGTCTCTGTGGCTATTGTACATTGTCAGACTGTTTTGTGAGCATTTCCAGAGCAGAGGCTTTGACATATCTGCTCCCAGCAAACAGTTTAAATGTTGGCTTTAAATTCCTTAACAGATTCCAGGCCATCATCTTTTTTAATTAAATGCAAAAAAACTATGTTAATGCAACGTTAATGTTGAGATTGTCATTGGACAGATGTCAAGAAATTCGAAGTTATGGTTCCCACAGCAACCATAATTTAGCGACCCCCTCCCCCACTTCCACAACCTCCTGAAACATATTGGTCTCAAATTGTACAACAGGCACCAGAGTGCGGGGAGGCTGTGAGAGACAGAAATTGTGCACAGGACCCCTCAGAGCTGCTGCAGATGGGGTGGAGGCCAGTCCTGTGTCCAGAGGAGAAGGTCCTGCTAGTGGCAGCACTGGGACAGAACGGCTCCTGTCTACTCCTCACATAGCTGGGTAAACTGGGAACCCATTTCACCCACTGCAGCTGTATCCACCAGCACACACCAGCTCTACTAGTTACAAAAATGACCCCTGCAGCCCATGTTAGGGTATTAAACCAAATGCTGAAAGGAGCCAGCTAATGTCACAGCACAGCCAGAAATGCAAAGGTACCACTGCAGCCGCCACAGTTAACACTGCACAACAAAACTCTCCTTTATTCATCCCAGAATATAATAGACTTCATCACTATGCACCAGACTGAACACTGAAACACACAAAGCATAGAAACAATAATTTCCAGTGAGATAACATTTTTCACAGTACAGCTTTTCAGACCCTGATCTCTCAGGCTTTGTGTGTAAAGGAAAACTACAAATTGCTTAAAAAAAAAAAAATCTTGTAAATTTAAAATATAATCCAATACAGTGCTAAAAATCATGAGTTTGAAGCAGCACTGGTTTTCTGACTTTTCTAATTTTTCTTATTTGCCTTCCCAGCTAATTCCTCAAAATTGAATACATAAAAAAAAAAATCCATTCACCCAACAGTCCCATGACCTCTCTCTTGCTAGTATCACCTAGTGCACTACAATTCCCAACTGCCTTTCTTCTAAATTGTCTAATTGGAGTTAACCTGATTAAGTTAGCCAAAAAATTACTCTCAATATGAACTTTCAAGTTTTATGCTTAACCTTCAGATCTGTAAAAGCACTTACATTCACAAAAGTATATCTGTTCTTTCCAATTTTATTACTTTTCCTACACCTCTCCCTCCAAACCAATTTGGAGGTATTTTGGAGGACTGTTACACCTACATACACCAATCTTCTGTCATTTTGTGCATGTCTTTTTTAAGATCTGGAGCCTTTGAATGATTCTAAATTTAATCCTAAAGTCAGTGACTTACAGCAGTCCATCATTACTACATCCTGCATTACCAGGTCCTCACCTGAGTGGAAATGATACATTTCTAGGTAAAACACAATGAGAAAAGAATACTCTTACTACTGCTCTATCCTGACCATATAAGCCAGCGTTGAGGTGAGCAGAATTTCCGTGCCTTACATCATTTCACAAAACATGAGGATTGATGCTGTTGGTGGATTTTTTCTCACCAGTTTTAAGACTGACATGTAAGAGAAAGTATGCTTGCAAGAAAATGTTTACATCTGCTACCTCTGTGTCCTGAGTCCCCATTTACTAGTCTGGGCTTCAGGAATCTTCCTAAATGCTTGCTTCCTAGGGTTTTTCCCTAAGAAGCACATGATGTGTGTACAGAAGAGGAAGAAAGGGTGACAGAGAGAGGGGAGAAGGCAATCATAACCTTAGGACACCCATCAAGTGATTTAAGTCTATATATACGACTGCAGTTCTGTCTTTGAAAGATGAATCAAGTAATGCTGCAGACACTTTCCTTTCAGACACTTCTTTTATTTTCAAGCCTGTTGATAGCTTAAAAGTTACATTATATCTTCTCCAGTTTTAGTGCAGCAGTTTCCCATTTGATTTCATATTCAGTTTGTATTTGTGGAAACAGGAGGAGCTCTTTACTTTACTTGATAAATGGTAACATCTGGCTTTGTGATGGGCCATCACCAGCATGTTTAAAGAGCTGATGACGCTTCAGGGAAAACTTGGTGAAACATTTCATTTAGAGGCAATTCTAGTTATTTATTCTATTTTCTGCATTCCTCATCCTCCACTTTATACTGGGGACATTTGCATAAAAACAGACCAAAGCTCCTCATCTTCACATAGCGTTTTTTTGTCTGATGTCCTAATCACTAATCATGTTTGTGTCACAGCAACCATATCCATAGCAACCACTTATGATGTCATAGAATATTAGAGTTTCTGGGAAGGGCAATGAATAGGGTATATTCATATTAAAAGGCCAAACTCTGTATTACACTACAGCAGTGAAAATTTGTTAGAAGTCTGTAACAGAAAACTGAATTGGGCTATTGCTCTTACATAAGCACACACAGGACTTGACCTTTTCTTTTGAATACAGAAATACAATGAGCTAAACGTTCCTGAAAATCACAATATTTATATAAATATTTTAACCTGTCTATAAAGAGACACCTTCAGCAATTGAAAAAAAAATGAACAAGCTGTTTCTCAAATAACATTTTTGCACATTCTCTCAGGAAGCTTCTTTCCTTGAAGTAGCAGCAGGTCTAATATAGCCAAAGGTGTAGAGAAGCCAAACAAGGATTCTCCAAAAGCCAAAATAAATTTTTGACTCTTACCTAGAGTCTTTAAGTTTTGTTCAGTTTTGTGCTGGATATTTGTAAGCAAATAAGTATTACCTATTTCTTAAGCACGTGTTCAGCCTTAGCTGTGGCTGGAAATCATAAATAATAAGCAGGAACATGATACAAAGATGGAGACCTGGCCCAAGATTTAAAGTGGTTATTTGTTTATATCCTGGATTTAAATACTAAGCAAAATGAGGCAAAGCACTTCAGGTCTACGATGTAAACTCTGTACTTTATCCATCAAAACATCCATCAAAAAGGGTGGGGGCAAATATTCTTTTCCTTAGGTCATTGTTAGAAAATATATATTGTAGGAATTCCACTTCTGACAATTGCATAAACATACTGAGATATGAGGGCAGATTAACCAAGTTTATTAATGGTGAAAGAACTAAGCTGTGAACTTGTGAACTTTTAGGTATTTCTCAGGAAGTGCTATAGGGATAGAAAAGCTGTTAATGTATCCTACATGCTGAGCAGTCATTCTGCACCTTGTCATTGCACATGAACACATAATCAGGTGTGGTTCTTTCCTGACCCTTAGTTCCATAGCCTCATACAGTGCAGGAAAACACAACTGCAGCCATAGGAAACCACTGTTTTCACATTTTTCCAGAAGTAAATATTACTGCAGCTGAGCTCTGCCTGAAGTTCAATACATACTGCAGCTCTTCTCATCTCTGCTCCTAACTGCACCGTCTGGAAATGCCCATTTGTGCACTATATACGTCATTATAATGTGCAAAAACTTGGAATTGAAAAGAAAGTAAATAGTGTATCTTTATGCTATGTTACATTTTCCAGAAGCGCAATTGAGGTATCAATCATTCCATTCTGGCTGCATTGATCGGTGATTTTCATTTTGTAATTTCAAATAAAGCTTCTCTCCACAGCAGCAACGGCAGCACTTTCCAACATATAACTTCAGTTCGTTTTAGCTTCATGAGTTAAAGATCCGCTCTCCCCATCATTTTGCACATCTTCTAAGTGGTAATTCCACTTTTCCAATTAGATTGCTGGAACATGCCAGGCAACCAGTCACTTTTTCCTAGAGTCACAACATCTAACTACCAAGAAAATTTAGTCCAAACAACAGCTTGGGCTGAATCCCTACGTTCCCATTGTAGCTCCAACATTTAGAATGTGGATTTTTATATATATAGATATATATAAAGTGAACCTTAGATAGTACTAATGATGACAGTGATTGTTCAATTTACACCAATTTTCAAGAAAAAAAACTTGTGAAAAAAATAAAAATGGTAAATAGGATGTACACACACAAAGGAAAAAAAGGAAATATTATAGAAAAAAAGAAAATACTATAAGTGGATGAAGCCAGAAGTCAGATGTGTTCAAATCCTTATTTACCACATAGCCGCAGGCAAGTTACTTCTCTCTGTCCCTCAGTTTGCTCACCAGAAAAATGGGCATCATAATCATTTAATTCAACAGGCTGTTGCAATGACATACAAATTCATTGCTCTTTCAAGAGCTGTGAGCTCTCCTAATGAAGGGTTCCTTCCAGATACAAAGAATTCATAGTGGGAAATTATTAAGTAATTCATTTTCATTTAAGTAACATTTCATTTAAGTGACATTTCATTTAAGTAACTCATTTTCATTAGTTCTGACCAACAGTTTTCTGTGATAGCAGGTTTGGTTTAGACATAAAAGCAGAAAATTCTTAGAAAAATTATTAGAAAACTGACTGAAGGAGAAAGAGAGTGAGAGTGCCATTGTCAGGATCAGTATTCTATTTCTGCTAATTATTCCTATTGTATTTAAACACCATGTACCAAAATACTTCAGGCACATCAGAAATTTTCAAAACAAAGAAGAATTAGAGAAGTTCACAAATGACAGTAAAGCTGAATTAAGAAACCAGGACAATATTATGTAAAAGCTCCATGAATCCTGCATAAGAGACCACGTTATAAATTAAATATAATATTTATTCAAAATTGTACATGTAATTTATGCTACAAGAGTACTTAACTATGGTTCAGACCACACAAAGCTGTAAAGAAAACATTGTTGGAGAGCCATATTTGAGGTGGACAAAGGGAAAAAAGAGGTGAGGCACAGAGGGAGCTGGTGTGACTCATGAATCATCACACCACAGCAGAAGCCAGGCAGTTTGGTCTTCCAACCCATCTGGTTAGAAGGTCATGCACGCACATTCACACCCTCTTTAAGAATGTGCTCTGACAATGGCTGCATGCCCTCTTATACTCTTTTTCATTACATATTCACAAAACAAATGTTCAGTTCCAAAAATACCTAGCAAAAATAAAAAGTTATGAGCTATGTATTTATGGGGAAAAAAAAAAAAAGAACGGTCCGGAGATCATCAGCACATGTTTGGTAAGACCTGAATTAACACGTGGCCCATTGTGATTTCACAGAGCAGATCCACATAAACACGAGGTAAATCTTGTCCTTTGAGGCCAGAGTTCAGCAGCTGATGAGGAGGCAGACTGCACTCTGTCTGCAAGAGTCTCAACTACAGTCAGGATCTTACATCAAAGTTTTCTCACCGAGGCAGCAGAGTACAGGAAAGGAGCTCCTAGCTCTGCCACCACCTTTCTGATGAGTTTGGTCACAGCATTTCACGGCAGTCACTGCTCCTTTTCCAGCCTTTGAGTTTGTGCAATCTATTCAGGTTACATATTCCATAGGGTCTATTGGGACTTCCCAGCATCAATCTGGTACTACCACTACCATCATTTACTACCCCTGCATGAGGTGACGGGCAACATCCTCCAGAGACAGATCCCAAACACCTACATCCATGATAGACTTGTATGAACCAGATGGAGTCTCTCCTTATTTTGTGCAAAATTTCCTTCAGTTTGGCCATTAGCTGGCCAAATCCAAATAACAAAATCTACTATTTCCCTCAGCCGAAATAAGAAAAAATGTTTATCTACTTAACACATAAAGAAACTGGAAACACTGAGAAGCAGAGTTGTTTTGCAGGCTACAGCACAATTTTACTGAAAGAACTTGACAAAACCAGTTTCTCTGCAACCAACACTTAATGACAAGACTACACACATTTATCATTTTTTTTAATCTAAGCTTTGGCATATATGAAATATTGAAATAAACTGAGCTAAGAAACAAATAAAATATGTGCAGAACCACAAATAGGCCTTCCTTTGTTTGTTTTCTTAATTTTTTCCCCTACTTCCCACCTCTGCAGTGTCTGCCTGCAATGATTAAGTTGACAAATGAAGTTTTGACTACTAATTAAATTGAAAATAGCAGATATACTGTGACAGTGATCTCTCTCTCCCTCATACATCACCAGTAACAGTGACTGTGCGTGGTTTTCCCTGCTCAGCTATCCCCAAGCCCAGTGGCACAAAGCACAGCAGCTGACTTACACCGAGGAGAGAGTGAGGGGCTCACTGAGTGTCTCCTCTTGCATATCAAGAGAGGACAGGAGAGTATAAATGTGTAACTACCAAAGCCTGGAATCATCACTGTGCTGCTGCAAGCACTGAGAGACCTCTGCTTTGGCTTGTCCTTTTTTTAGCCCGGCAGAGGTTGGTTTGTCCTCTAGGACACACCTCATAGCCCTGGTGACTGGGGATCAGTGCTCTGTGCATCTGAGTGTGCCTGTGCTTCTGTTGGCCTCATAAACCTGCTCCTGACATCCCATGGATCCTGGCAGTTCCATATTGGACAAAAGGCAGTCAGTACATGGAGGAGTAATGGCAGGAAATCTCTGTCATCCATTGGGATAGCAGTGAAGGGATCACTTGCCCTCCTAGAGCACAAAGGAAGGAAAGATAGAAGATAGATAGGGCTGCAGTCATCCCTGCTTCCACTACCTAACCTTAATGGCCTTTTCTAACAATTATAACCATTCCTCTGACTATCTACTGTCCTAATGATATTTCCCATTCTGTGATGTTTTATTTCTACTCCCTTGGTGCAGTCCTTTTCATCTCCATAACAGCAAAAATTTGAAAGCCACCCTGAAGGCTTTGATTTTAAAGAAATGCTTGATGTATATGAGCTGTGAAAATTCTAATCCAAATCATCTTTGAAGTTTATGATTTAATAGTCAAAGAAAAATTTGTTCAATTGTTCTCATTGCACCACCTGCTTTTTTGGGATGGTCTATGGGTTTTCTTTCAATATGTTTGCAGGAGATGACTCTCACACACAAAAAATGCAAGTATTTGAAGTCAGCATGTCGACATGTTGATTACCTATATGGAATATACACATATATAAAAATACAAAAGTGTTATATGACTATATAATGATATAATTTGTGTTTCTTTTTGAATTATCTGAGGTTTTCATTTTTTCTGTAGTTTGGGTTAATTAATTTGATTTCATTATTTAAGTTTTCTCTTACAGAATTGTCTTTCTGCTTTCTTTTTCATTCACAATGAACCACCCATACATTTCTTTCCTCATAAGAGAAAATACTTCAACAATGTTTTCCAGGATTTCTGAAAGGAAGAAAATTGTAACTAGCCAAACTCATTTTGGTTGTACTAAGTTAACGCCAAGAGCAGTGACAGAATAAGTCATTTCTTATCAAAAACCAACTACTGGTTGGTGTTAATTTTGTCTTGCAGAATTTCTTTTTCATTTTGGAAAATGTAAGGAGTAACCAGCTTGGTTTTTATAAAATACAATTTATAATTCCAGCAGGTCTCACCTAACTGAAGCCTTAAGTGAAGCTTTGGAAGTATTTAGGCATTCTTAACAAATGAAGATGCAGAGTGACACATAAGAACTCTGACTGGAAGCTCTTCGGGTCAACAATTATTTTTTCATTCAGTGTTCAACCAGAGCATCACACAACAGGAGCTGTGGTGGGCCTCCAAAGCAGAATCATAATGGCTAACTTAATCCAAGCCTCTTTTAGGAAAACACCAATTGAAAGTCTATTGTTCGCCCTTCTTTTCAGTCTCACAAGAATGATGGACTCCTTTCACTCCAGGGAAACTTTTGCTGATATACAGGATGGGAAGTTGATGAGACAGCTGGACCCATCCATGAAAAGTTAGAGAAGTGTCCGTGCTATAAAATGCCCCCAATTGTCCTCACACCTCTTTCTAACCAATTTAGTTTGCCTCACTCCTATGCATAGAAATATACTTTGCCCTTTATTCACGCAATTTCAAGGTTATACTCAAACACATACTGGAAGATAAAAGCTTTAAATAATGTACATTCTCTCATTGTCCTTTTCATCGAGATCACAGGTGCATGACCTCGTCCCCCAGCACAAAAAGCTGTTGTCATGGAAACAGCTCAGGATGCCAACTTGACAACAACTGACATTCAAACCAGGAGGGACACCTTGTCTCCTGCCCTCCCCCACCAAAACACTGTGTTACAGCAGGGGCCAAATCTGCAGTGTTTCTTGCTTGGCAGGGCTGGGATGTGTTCTGCCATGAGGAGGACGTGCTGTTGGCTCCAGCCGCACGTGGCACCACTGCACCCCAAAAACTGCCTTGGTACAACAGCATCTGACACTGCAGCTAAGAGTATCCTTTGCTTTCAGTGCTTACTGAGATGTGATAAGGGGAAGAGGAGGCCACCTTTCTTAGTGGCTAGAACAGAGAATCTCATACTAGATCTCTCACAGTGCTACTAAATCTATTCCTTTCAGAGTGTTAATAGATCACTGTCTTCCTAGAGGAAAAATCACTTTAGCACTCTGCATTTCCGTTTCCTGCAAGCAAAATGGGGATAACTGTAGCTATGGCAAGCCTCAGATAAAGACCTTTTAGTAATCAGTATTGTAATCCATTTTTTTTCTTATTCCATTTCCATCTGTATCGATACTATGGTGATTATTCACCATTTAGCTCTTCTAATTGAGTAATAAATAGTCCAGGAAGCAGGAGATAGACTTCTGGGCAAACATGTTGAAAAAGTAGATGCACATTCCAGAGAGAAATAAACTCAATGGAAAGATCTCTTATGTATATTTTGTCCCCCAGGAGATTTAATTAGAATGAGCTCTATAGTTAAAACACACCCATATTCTTTGCCTCCTCCATATCTAACCATTGCAGAATGTGTGAAATGTAGTACACAACTGTAAAGGAAAAAATAAACACTTTTGTATACGTATATATACATATATATCTACTCACACATATATATAAAAATAAATAAATCTGTATCATTGTGGCTGGGGGAAGGGAAACAAAACACATACAACAGCATTTACTTTCCTGGAGGCTTGTGCATATTCTCGTGCCTGAATGCTGTCTTGTGATCTCTACATAACCTTTGAAACACAAGTGCATATTTCACCCTTGCAGACTAGCACAACCATTTTTTTGTCATTCCAATTTCATTTCCAGTGCGGTGTGGACTGCGGGCTCAGCAGTCACTGGAGTCTGAAGTGACTCTTGGGACCTCCTCACTGTTCTATATGCAAATGGCCCTGCACCTGGGCAGCCGAGCGGGCTTGCCGACAGTTTAGTTATGCAAATCTGATTGATCGAGAGCATATTGCAGAAGAACACACGCAGGCCTGAGACACTGGCAGCTATATTTCACTGGCTAAATTCCCGAAGAAAGAAAAAAAAATTAAATGCCAAGCATTTTGATGCATATTCCTATCAACCCCTGAAGTGCTCTAGCGTTTATTTCGGTATGTTTTCAACACTTTGCTTAAATGTTGCTAATGCAATTTCTTGTGCTATTGCTGAATTCACAGAAGGGCTTGTTTTCTGTGGTTTTGGTTGTTTTTTTTTTAAAAAAAAACAACCCTCAAAAAGACCCAACAACAAAGGGACAAAGAAAGACCTGAAACAACAACAAAAAATAGTTGCTATGATGTCTCAACACAATAGGTCTGTCAGTTTATTTGAAATCATTCTCCAGGCAAATGGAGTAAATGCAGTGTTAAAATATAATTAGGTCTTACAGTACAGAGGAGTGCAAAGAAACTGATGTACTAGCACAAGTTGCCCAGACTTTATTCTTTCTGCAACAAAAGGTAAAACAAACAGAGGGAATGTAGATTACATACTGTCACCCAATGTCGAAAGCACCTCTCTATTTACTAAACACTCTGTATAAAAATGCAGGGAAGGAAAAGAAAAAAGAAGAGAGAAAATAAAAGAATCATCTGGGATCAGCTTAAAATAATAAATTCATTTTTTATTTAACATAAAAAGAAGAAAATAAAAGAAAAAATGACAACCCACCTATGTGTGAGCATGTAGAAACTTCTAATAGAGAACACGCTTCAGGCATCAAGTTAATCTCAGTTTATTGCATACAACTGATTTATCTTCATTTATAAATGAGTGGTGAGCCCTGGTTCTAATATTTGCATTTCTTGTAGTTGTGTTTATGTACTTTAATGCCTTGGGGAGCCATTCATGGTGTTGAAATAACACGATTTTTATTTTCTTTTCCCAGTTTTTCCAACGGCAGATACAGACTATTTCAATGTTTGAACACTGTTAAAGCCACTGGGAAGAGACATTAAATGAGACTTTTCAATCACTCATTTTATCTTTTCCAAGCCACATTGTGATAGAGGTTTTCAACAACAAGAGGGCTAATCAGACTAAATTCAGAATATATATTTTTATTGATTTGATGCTGGTGGTTTTGTTTGTTTGCTTGCTTATTTGAAACAGTCTCTTCTCTGGCAAGTTTTGGGGTTGGTGGTTCCACATTTAAAGATTACCACTTGCACAGATCCCAAAACAGAGAAGAGAAACTGTCTCCAATGGTATGCCTAACATGACTAATGCAGCTGAGTCAGGCCTCTGTTGGAGCCATGAAGCTCCAAATTGTTACAATAGGCCACTAGACAAACACCTATTAGTCTGCTCCTACAGAATATGAATTCACAGAGACTCTCCCAATAAAATATATTTCCATTCCGAATCAGAGCATAAAGTTCCATACCTCAGCATACTTTTACATAAACAGCAATTAAAATATGAATTATTTAATTTAACTGGGAAAAAAAAGTGTTTGATTTTTAATCTCAGAGTTGAATCTGCCTTAATCACAAGAGGACTGTGCACAGAACAAAATTCCTTGGTAAGAGAAGATTGTCCAAAAGCACTCTTAGAAATCCCCCTGAGAAATATAGTCAAAATTTCTAGAGAGAAGCCCAAGTTATCTAAAGGACTTGAAAACCCAAGCAACCCTGCTGGAGCAATGTTACAGCACATCTTATTCAATAGAAAACATTTCTCTGCACGTTAAGTTGTATTGCCTTTGGCAGAAACTCTTCAGCTGCAAATTTGTCCAAGGAATGACATACAGTACACATCAGAGGAGTAATGAAGGAAAGAGGCTTAGATGGGCACTTTGCAGCTGAAGGGGAGCTGTTATTGAGCCTTGTCTGCTGCATTTAGCAAAAGGGGGGAAAAAACCCAACCAAAACAGAGGGACCATCTTTGTGTGTCGCCAGCTCTTACTACCATCCCTTTAAAATAAATAATTAAATTTTTAAAAAGTGAAAAAAAATAGCCATCTGACAAGCAAAGCCTAGCCAGAGGGTCAAAAATGAAGATCCTGGGAAAGGTCAAGTTTAATCTCTACCCACGATGCCCTAGTGCATCCCTCACAACAGCTGACTAACAAAAGGGACTCAGCACTGTGACTGACAGAATTCTTAATTGTATCCACTCATTCATGACAATTTGATTAAAATATTACGCCAAAGTCTCACCCCCTGTTTGCTTCGATCCTCCAAATCTAATTTTGAATTTTCAGAAAGGAGATTACCTCCACAAGCATGACTGGGATGCTATTAACTTCTACTTAATCTTTATTACTGATGTGAATTTAACATATGTATGGCTTCGTCTCGCTCCTGTTGTTTTCTCTCTAAAGTAACGTCTAGGCAATATACAAGTGGCGGACATTAATTTTCACTTTGATATTCTGTCACACCAAAGCTCATACTTTCATATGAAAATTTAAAGATGTACTGTCTTAATACCATGGCACAATTAGGCTGCATTAAAAAAAAAAAACCCAAACACGCACTTGCTTCCTCCAGTCCCCACCAATGAAAAGAACAAAGCCCAGCTGAACAGACTTCAAACTATTATAACTTTTCACTGTTATCTCCAGCTATATCCCCTTCATTATGGGAACTGTTTTGAGGACTGACAAGAACTGGTAAATTTGACTTAATGCCAATAATGCAATTGTGAAGAAGTCATCGAAGCAGTCAAACTTTGTGACCAATTTAGATTATTCCCAGATTTATGAAACTAGTAATTGAATATGGCCACTGTTACCTGTGTCCCCTTTTCAAAATATATTTGAATTAAAGATAGGATTTAATCTTCAAGATGTTTACTCCCACACTCCTTTTCTCCCCACAAGTAATACAACAAATTCACACAACCAGCTGCAATTATGTTTACAGGAGTATTCACAAACCTATTGAACATGAAACATTTCTAATAAATAGTTTAGTCTGGAAAAGCATTCCACTGAAAATGTTATTTTATTTCCTTCCCCCCTTTCCCCCAGAGGAACAGAAAAATATCTTTTGATAGCTTCTTTTGCAAAATATTTTTTTAATTTCTATCCATGTCTACTCACTCTTATGGTAAAAAGAGAAGCAATAAGTAAATCTTCCTAAATTCAGATACTGTAACTTCCTAATTTGCCTGTCCAACTGCTGCTTCCATCAGCAGGGGAGTATTTGTACTTCATTCAGACTTGAGGGAGGATATCACCTCCAGTCATTTAACGTGCACACCACTTATAAGGAGTTGTAGAGCTACCCTAAGTGTCTCAAATCCCATACTACCTGGACCATGCGTGACAGATATCTAGATGCAATGTCTGGAAGAGGTTTCTCAGAAACCTTTTCCACATTTCATACATTCCTTTTCCACATTTCATACCTTTTGCTCAAATAAATATTTGGAGTACTGTTCAGAATTTGGGTTTTTTTCCAATCAAGGAAAATAATCTGTATTTCTGTATTAAAACCTTTTTGAGTATTTCCCCAGGACTGAAAATATACTCAAAGTATTTAAGACACTTCTTCCACCTGTGTGTATTGGACTACATGCATATTCTCTCTAGCTTGTTCTTTCTGTTCCTAACACTTTCATGAGACTCAACAACCTCAGGATAGGGTAACAGCAGCACAGTAAGGAACTTTCATGTCTTGCAACAACTTTCAAGTTTTCAAAATTATTCCCACTGCAGCTGCAGAAATACTAAAATTGCCTGAAATTGCATCATGACTGTGACAAAACTAATGAACACTGAAAATAGGAATCTCACAGGTTCATCCCAGAGAAATCCCTACTTCAACTGATTTCACCACAGCCATTAGAGGATTGATACATCACAGTAAGAAAAAGAAATGTGCAACGGATCTGCCAATCTCATCCTCAAAAAGGACCCTCCTCCCCAATTCCAAATCTCATGATTTGTTTAATCCTTGGTATGACAGTACAACATTTCGACAACTGAAAGCTTCTCAGTGCCATCAGGATACAGATGCAACAGACTGAACAGGTGATGGTCAGCTTTGCTGCCCAGCATTGACCCAGGAAAGAGTGGATAAAAATGTGATAGTGAGCTCTGCTTCTCCCTTACAAATGAGCAGCAGAACTCCTGTACACTCAAAGACCAAAAAGTCAGTTTCTTGTTAGAAGTGCAGGAAATGAAAATGTACACATTTCATTCTCTGAGCACACAATTTTTTCTGGGAGCTTTCTGGATAATACAGACCAGAAGTTGAGCAACACAGCTGTATTGCAAGGGCAGACTTTACAGGACAGATTTAATAGATAGTAGCTTTGCTTTAGTTAAGGTCACATTACTTGCTTATACAGAGATATCACTAGAGGTTCCTCTTTCTTTTGCCAGATTTTTAACAATTGTAGAATAATCCATTTTTCTAGCTGTCTCTCCCAGTTTTCAGTAAATCACTGCTGGGAAGACATGCACTGTCTGTTCAGGTAGAGCAACACATAGATCTCCCCCCATATCCCATAAACCTAGGGTCACTTGGCACAGTTAACAGCACTAACTTGCTTTTGACTCCCTCTCTCCAAGAAAATGCATCCCCAGCCACCCATCTCAGCCTCCTCCACAAGTTTTCTACTGCACCAAAATCAGCAAAGCAATTCCTCTGTTGCCACGGGACCAAAGCTTCTAGACCCAAACTTACCTCCTAGGTTTGATGTGTGGTTGCACGAGGGCAGGGTGATAAAATCACCAGGTCCTGTCTCAGGAATTCAGGTGAGGGAGAAAAAAGATTTACTGTCTGTGAGGGAAGGGAACCCTCACCACACATGGCCTTCGTGAGGCCACGGGTTCTGCCTCAGGACTCCCAAGTGAAAAAGCCCTCCAATAACAAAATTAAGCCCCTCATATTGTTTCACTCTAATTTTGACATAGACAGTGGCTGTGTCTTTAAGTTAAATCTATGTGCAACACACAAATTACTGTGTGGAGAGAGAGATGGCCACTAACAGCATGTCAAACTTCATTTCTCTGACTGTGGTAAATCTCTGTGGAAGGTGGCCACTTTGTGGTAATCTGCCCACAGTCCTGGATATCAGCCTGGAAGCTCCTTCCAATAGCTCCAGTCTACTGAATGCCAAATGGAATGTTCCACATGGCCTAAGACATGTCTCTAGAGAACTGTAGCCAACTGACGATCTGGTTCTTTCCCCACCCATCTCTGAAATCAGAAGAGGAATTTTTCCTTGCTGTAGTCTCTGCAGTTTTCTTCCTCATCTCCTTAGGTCATAGAGTATTACAGGACTTGTGGAATTACAGCAACAAAACCACAGATAAACACTTGGTCCTGCCGAGCCGTGCTGCAGCCAGCAACTACATTAATACAATGCTTGCTCCAACATGCCTGAGCTCTCCACAAGGTTTCTCCATTGGACAACTGAGAGGAAACTGAGGTGGTGAGAGGGAAAATAGTCAAAAAGACCAATGGGAGCATAAATAAATAACAGCAGATTGAAGAAGCTAAGGCTTAAATAAAAGGTAGAGTATCCTCCTATATGGCCCCAAGACAGAGTGGAAGCTAAATATAGCAGGTTTTAAAGTTTCCAGATGATTATTCTAAATAGGCATAATAGTACTTTGAAAATTCATTTTTACCACTGTATACACAGAAAAACTTCACTGATTTTCTGAGCTGGAGGGGATCATCACCTGGAGGTTACATACCCTTATAGGAAGAATCTCAGGTGTTAACTCTTTTATGGGATTTACTTGAAACAAGGAAATAAAAACCAAACAAACCACCTCTCCCTCCCCACACATATCTCTAGATGTCCATTCCCAGTGCAGAGGCAGGACCTTTGTTAAGAGTTTCTGTCTCTTTGAAGGATAATACTCAGCAGTTATTGTTTTTCTAAATATAACTTGGAGTTTTCAGTTTATTGCTCTGGTATCCAAAGAAATGAAATCAAACTGGGGGGAAAGAGAATAGGACACCCCACAAACACTCCAAGCCCCAAAGCAAACCTGATAGCTTCTAGGAATTCAACCACCCTTTGAATAAAGCCAGCCTGCTTTCTGTTCACTGCATGCCAAATGGTTTCCTGTCATTTCCAGTAGGATTTTTTTTCTTTTTTTTTTTCACCAGTTCACAACTGCCTTCTATTGTCAATGCTTTGAATAGCCAACAACAATTTAAAGTGGTGGGCTCCTATCAGCATTGTTCTCCTGTTCAGAGGCACAGAGAACAAGAATACATCTATGTTTTCCATACAGTGAAGAAAAATGTAATTCTCTGTTTAGTGTCATATCAACAGCTCGTGTCCCAATTCACCGCCATGGGCAATGAATGACAGACTGTGCTGTCCATCCTGACAATGTGACCAAGATATCTGTGGTCGAGACTGCTGTATCATTTTTCCCCTTTCCAAAAAATGTTGCCAGAGAAATCTCCTATTTTTGCTCCTTTATTTGTTTCTTTATCTAAATACAAAGTAGAGATAAAAATGAAATTGAGTTCATTAAACAAGCTGCAAATAATGTCTTGATAGCACAGGAAATGTTACATTCCCCTCAATTTAACATTGCAGCATGTGCTCTCAATGGAGCACGGATTTCTTTATAATACTAATAAAAATAGCTATAGTCCCATTCTTTCAACAAAGGCTTCCCCCCACCCCAGCAATTCAGTAGAATATATCTTATTTTCTAGTACAAAAAAGAAGCTTTTTTTTTCTTTATAGGTACCAGGCACATCACAGTTAACAATATGTAGCTGAAGGGTGATTAACTCCAGGTACCATAGGTCTGGAACTGGCAATAAAGAGGTAGCTTGGAGCTGTGCACTGGAAACAGCATTTATTCAAGAGAAGAGGAGAAATGAAATAAAAGTTTGACAATGTTAGAAAAGAAATGTAAGAAATGGGTTGAGGCAGCTATGGCACAGCAGTGATTTACATGCCATTAACGTACAGTGGTTATATGTTGTGTCCAGGACAATATTTAAATAAAAGCAGTATTAGCCTCGGCAGCCTGTGTATTATCACACTGAATTTATGTTGCCTCCAAGGTAAAGAGCATCTTCTTATTGTAACACATACAGGAATTACAGTGTCGAGAGCATTTCTGGCAGTATATTCTACCTTAAGCAGAGCTTACTGGATTTGTTTCAATTTATTTTTATTTTTCCATCATTTCTTGAGTGCTTTCATTTGTTTGTAAGTTGTTGAGCATGATGATAATTTTTTTCTTTCTACTTCTTCAGACTTAAAAAACATTTCCAGCAGAGGAAAAAAAGTAAATTTACAGAGGTGACAAAGGAAAGTAGAGGTTTTAGCTTAACAGATGGCTGGATTTGATGGAGTAGGGGTATCCAGGCTGCAGACCTGAGGAACAAGAATTTTTCTATCATACAATGGTTTCCTGTATATGAGCTGCAGACTGGTGCTGTGGAGAACAGAGACGATGGCAATGTCTCTGAACAGGCCTTTTGACACTCTGCCAGCCTCAGTGTCATCTCTGTCTTGATCCTCCACTGCTTTTTACATGGCTCTCCCAAAACTATCTGAGCTGCCAGGTAATGTTGGTCATAGGGGGATCTTAGCAGCTGGCTGTTTTGTGACAAATGACACAGAATCAGCAACAGTACATGACCTTTATGGATACTGGCTGTCTCTTAGAAGAATGTGAAATATTCACAAAGAAATACAAAACCTACTTGAAATTCAAGTTGCTCCTCAGACAATTACTATGGAACCAAAAGGCCTAACTGCCCTGTATTGGTAAGATATTTATATTTCTACTGTCCCCATAAAGTTCTCTGCCTTGTGCATCATTATAGAAAATAACAAGAAGTCAGAGCTTTTTTAAGTATGAGGCCGGTCCTAGATGACTGTCTGCAGTACAGATGAATGACAGTGAAAAAAGCAATCCCAATGGTAGCAATATGATCTGGAGGCATAGCCTTGGAGCAGAGGTGTGAAACCTTCAGACTCAGCCAAAATGAACCACTGCTACCGTAGGGGGGGATGTGGGGAAAAGGCACATAAAATTCAGGCATTAGTTCAGAAAAGCAACTGCAGCATTTGCTACAAACTTCTGAACAAAGCACACTGAATCAGCAATATAAGTAAATCATAACATCTTCTGCCTCCCAGAGCAAGATAATCATGTTAGGTCCCTCTGAACATCTGTCATCCTCCACAGTATGGAAAAGGGTGAGTTTTAGATCAACCTTAAGGAACTCAGTGACACACTTCAAGGGCCTCTTCTTCCTCTTCCTTCATGTGACACATCCCCTTCCAATTTAATTGAGAGTAGGTTTCCCTGCCCAAATTCCTTATGCTATTATTTAGCATCACAGGCAGAGGATATAGTTCTGGGCATTAAAAGGTTGTTGTAGGGAAATTAGCAATTCCACTAGGTTTAAGACCTCTCCATGTGCTGCAACACATCTGGTAGGACAACAGGAAGATAACAGTAGGACTGGAGTTCTGTATTTGGCAGTTATGATTGAATAGGACTGTACAGTTTCTTACATAATACTAATGCCACTAAAGAAAGTGAAGTACATGGGCCTGGGGCAGATGGATTTTTTATTTAGAGACTTCAACAGTACCATAAAAAAGGAAAATTAAAAATTGTAATAGATAGCTACCTCTGCAAGAGCAGAAAAAATATCTTCTGCATCTCTGATAACTGGGAAGTAACTTGGACTGTAATCCAGGGGTTACACACACTCCCTCACCTTCCTTCCTTCTAGCAATTAGGAAGATATAAAAGACTGCACCCTTGCCTTCATTGCCAAAATAGTTGATTTTATCACAAGACAATTAACAAACTTCGGCTATGCTCTCTCCGAGGCATGAGACAGGTTTCTTCTTTAAAACACTGTATAGGCAAAATCAACACCATAGATAGCATCAGTGGTTCCTCTTTCAATAAGAGCTTCATTACTTTACTTCCAAAAGGATTTTGTAGAAGAAATAATAAATTTTATGTCATTACAACATAATCTATGTTTTATTGATCTGTATGCTCCAATCCAGGCCAGAGCACTCTTTTGGATACTGTTGTCATCAACAGTTCCTGCAGTTACTGAAACATTTACTCCCTCAAATAAAATAAAGGTTTTCTTCCCAAATCAGGTTCAGTTCATCGGACAGAGGTTCCTAAATGTTAGGGGAGGGTACAAAACCTTACTCTGGAACAGCATTCTTTTACAGCTGTGAAGAGCACTGACTTCTGAGGTAAAAATTGATATTGTTTAATTACTCTCTAATTGTATTTTCTTTCTCTGCAAAAGATGAAAAGTTGTTGTCACATGCAGAATGCATAAAACTTAGTGTAGCTGATTACCTATTATCCACAGGCCTGGTTTTCCTTTTCCGAAAAGAAGAACAATTCTCTATGACTAGTTAGATTTTTTCCTTGACTAGTTCCTAGAAGTTGAAAAAAAAACCTTAAAAACAAAAACAAACAAGCAAACAAAAACCACAAACAAACACCTTGCTAGTAAAACTTTGAGAGTTCCTCACACCAACAGAAAGAATAAATGAACAAAATTCCTACTTAGAATATACAAGAGATGGTTCTGATGACGTCTTTGTGGCCAGGATATAAAAAATTGATCTTTTAAAAGGCTGGAAAAAAGAATCCTGTGTTACTGCCAGAGCTGAAAGATATGAGTACTGAGTTTAGCAAGGAGAAGGATAATAGAGGGCTTCAGTCAAATTATAGGTATCCATAAAGGAAAAATATAATTTTTAAAATAAATAAAATTTTAAATTTAAATTTTAAATTAAAATTTTAAATTTTAAAATAAAATCAAAAGACAAAAAATGGCATCAGATGCCAGGCAGAATCTGTATCTACACTAATAAATGCAAAAGACAAATAAGACACAAATTTTGAAAGCATCCTGCTTCATGACAAGATCTCATCACTATAATCCTCAAAACAAGTTTAACCAGACAGTTTTGCTGAAGGATATTCTTTGACTCAGGAATCATCCAATAAAGCTCTGCAACTAAGGCTGTGTATGACCAGTAGGATGCTAGACAAAGTTGTCACAACAGTCCCTCCTAGACTTAAATTCTTGAAGAATTTGGAATTATCAAAGCAATCAGCCTCCTCTCTCCACCTGATGGTTATTCTGTGGGAGAATGAAGTAACACATTTCTGACAGTTACCAAAAGCTATTGCCTGGTCACAAAAATCTGTGAAAAGGCATGAGGTAAGGCAAAATTTGGGCAGATAAAGTGAGCTCCAGAGGGAAACACCAGTTAAAAAAAGTATTTTCAGATGAATTGATGCAAGAACATATGAATTTAGTGCACAAACACAATGTGCATGCTGATCATAATATGATATGATTTGAAATATTTCTTCAGGTGAGGTTTTAATAATACTTAAAAAGCCCTGACAGCTCCCTGCCAAGGTATGTCCATGTTATTAAGTTGTAAAGCAACTGTCTTTCCCACAGAACAATTCAAACTGGAAAACACATGGTGGACAAAACAAAGGACAGCAGCAGAAATCAGTGCTGAGCCTTGGTTTGATGATGTGTTGAGATGTGCCTCCTAAGAACCTGCATCAGCTTTGAGGAGTCGCACCTTCTTGCAATTCATTTTCATCACACTGAGAGATGAACAATTACATACCAGGCAAATAGAAGATCTGCAAGGAGGAGGCAACACTGACAAGAGCATCACTAGGAGAAATTTCCCAAGTCACTCCCAGAGCTGAACACTGGAGTTACAGTAAGTGAGAGACAAGATGACGATCTGTAAGAGCCTTCTGTCACTATGTCAAGGGAATGCAGTGGGACCATTTCATGCCTGCATTCCAGCCACTCTTTGGGCTTTTCTCCACCCTTTTCTGAGGCAAATTCTGTGTTCTGCTATAACTTCCTGCTCTCCTCACCCACAGATCATTTACATCCCTTCAGCTGATCTTAACCTGATATTAATCTATTTGTTTTCCAGGAACTTCATTGTACACATGGGTTGATTTTTTCTTGTACTCTGAAATTCAGTTCTCCATTCTTCTATTGTTTCACATGATGCCACACACTCCTCATTTTCTTACTATACTTTCCAACCTTCAGTTTTTCTTTCTTGCACTTCAGCTCTGTATTGTAAATACAGCTGATTTTGCCTTCATCACCTTTCCATAGTCCTCATTATGATGTCTGCTACTTTTTTTTTTTTTTTTTTTTGCTTTTCCAGCTTGGTGTGTTCAAGAATCTTATATTATGCACTTTTGTATTTTCCATGGCAAACTTGCCAAGCTCCTTAAGATTATACTAAATTTGTCCCAGCCAGTCAGAACAAAAGCCTGACTTTGCTCCTTCTGTTATTTGAATTCCTGGTTTACTTGCATGTAAGAGCCTACACAATGAATTTCATTACAGCCTATAAATCTGGTTATTTTCTAAAGTTTCTCTCACATCTGTTTTGATGGGATAGCATAATGCTTGAGACCCTTCAATGTGTTTAGACTGAAAGTTTTCCTTGGAAGTCTATCTATCTCTTTCACAAATACATACCATGTGCAACTGCTCTTGGTCACAAAGCGCTTTATTAAAAAACACCCTAAAACTAAAAAAATATCCATGGACTTTAAGCATTTCCCAATTTTGAAATGCATCACAGATTGCAGGAGCACACTGACAGGTCTCAAGACAGTTTGCATTAGCCCACTCAGCCCTCCATGCTGCTATGTCCAGATTACACAGGACATGTTTAAACTCCATGTGTTGCATGGCCTGAGTTGGGAGACAACAATCCCCTAACTTGCCACAAAAAACTGGATTATCATGTCAGGATTTAAAGTGAATGGAGCATGTAATGTTTCCCTCATGTTCCCATTAAATTTTTGTCTTTTGTCTGAAAATTTAAGCAAGTTTGAAGCCCCATTGCTCTGACTGTTCCATGTGCTCCATGTGACTCCCTCATGTGATCCAAGGAAAACCAGAAGGCAGCAGAAGTCCAAGCCTTTTCCAAGTCCTACATTATATGAACAAGACAACTTCACAGTGCTCTGCTGCCTGCAGGGCAATATCCTTTCCTGCAGCAGTATGTCTCAAGCTCCAGGATGCTTTCTCACACATCTTTATTCTCTCCTTCCCAGTTCCTAGGATGGAACAGAGCAAGATGTTGGGTGCTGTTGAGAACTAAGGGGTTGGAGGGGGAAAAGGCCTACACAGTATTTATACTGCTAATGACCAGCAGCTGTAATGGGAGAGAAAAGATAGAGGTAATAAAAGCTTAGCCAAAGTTTCTGCACATAGAATAAGCAACTTATTTACTTTTAAAGGCTAACAACAACAACAAAAAAGACTCTGAAGAGGTAAAACTAAGAAGATGGATATATGTCTTCAATAACAAGTGGACTGGTATGACCCTGGCAACGTCAAGCTCCCTACATTAGCTCTTTCTCTGTCATCTTGGATATCACTTATTTTAATAACACATTTACTGATGAGAGTAAAACTAATGTAGCATGAAGAGAAGGATGGAATAGAAGGCATCTTATTTGTCAATACATCGTCACTGTCACCCTGCTTTGGTAATAAGGTGAAATATGAACAGCAGTCTGATTTTCAAAAACACCATGCACCAGCATGTCTCTTCGTTTTCATCTGGAAGTGAGGGAGATCAGAAGTGCTGAAAAACACTTGTCATTTATTCCTTTTTTTCCTCCCATAACTTATACATTTGTTGTCAATAACTTTATCCATCTGAGATTAAATTTAGAATGTAATAAAATAAAATATTTTGTATTAAATATCCTAGTCTCATGATTCTACCATTAAACTGATATTTTTAGGTACATTCCTTATATTGCAGCTCATGATAATAAGGCTGCTATTATTTTTTCAGAAAACACAAACTCTCCAGTTGGAAAAAGGAGTTTGAAAATACAGCCTTTGAAAAACAATATAAGATAATATTTTGCTTCGTGTCTTGGAAGTAAAGAGATTTGACTCATGATTTTTGAAAGTCTGAGGTCAGGAACAATTTGCAGATTGTTTTACTAAACCACAAAATAATAATAATAATAATAATCAAAATCTTAGACAAAAGTTTTCCTGTTGCTGCTACTGGAGAGAGATTTACCTCTATTTCCCAGGGATTACCAATATAATAGTCTTTAATAACCTGCAATTGTCAGACAAGCATGTTTTATTCCTGCACTTTAACAATAGCCCAAAAGTGCCAAAAGCATTAGCATTTATCTTCAGCCAGTGAAGTAGATGGCAAGACCAGGAGGAGCTTTATCTAACAATAGCTCTGATGCTTTACAATTGTCTTAAATATTTCAACAGAGATACCTCAGTGTATTTCCCTGGCTACCAATGATTTGCCAAAGGTCAATAACTTTAGCTTTAAAACCCAACTGATTTCTAAAGCTTTTCTTGCAGGTGAGAGATTAATCCAGTCTCTTATAAACATATTTATGAAATAAGAGCAAGGGACATCAGCCTGGTAGTTTGTAATGTAACACCATTTTCTATCTGTATTATTTTTGGGATTAGAAACCATTAATTTCTAAAATTGTGCTGTGGAGCATAAGTGGCAACAGCTGCAGCTATCTGTTTGCTGTCTTTCCACATGGGCTATTTTCTGTGCAAGATATGCATAAAGAACACAAATAGATGGGGTGCTACCTTTTTAGACAGGACCTGGCAAATTTAAAATAAAAAAGTAAAAAGCATGAACCATGTTTGCCTTAAAATTATGAACTTAGGTGTTGAAAAAAATGGCATCTTAAGGCAAGTCCTTACACACTTCCTGTTTCTGTAATCAATTCTTCTTCATGCACAAACTAATACAATGCCTCTTCTTATTATGTCACTACTGTACACGAAACATTTCATGCATAAAATATTAATCCCAGACACAGGTCTCTGAGAGAATGATTGTACTGGCTAAAGAGAGAGAGAGAGGTTTCTGAATATAGCTTCAGTAATGCTTTCCAGTCCCAAAACAAAACTGCAACTATATTTAAGCCCATGGCTTCTCAATAACTCATAAAAGCAAATCTTTGGACAATTTAATGATGAGGACAAGATGGCAGAGAGAATCAGAATGAGACACACTTTGTGTCCCATTCAAATCTGATCTATAAAAACCCAAAATAAACCAAAACTCAGTTACCTGGGTATTCTTTGTACTTTACTTTTCACAAAACTTACCTTTTTAAAGAATTTATTCCAAAGTGAATCTGGGAAAAGTAAAAGTTTTGATTCTTGCCCACTAAGGGAGGGTGCAGGGTTGGGGTGGGAAAAGAGAGAGGAGAAAAGAAGAAAAAAATAACCCAAATGAACTCAGCCTTTAAGTCTTAAAAAAAAATTTGTTGTTCAGGATTGTCACTCCTTATTTCACAAGTTCAGAATACTGTCCTGTCTGTAAAACATTCACTGAAATATAAACATCTAACACAGAGTAAGGAGAATCAGGCATGTCTCTACTTCTACTCCTTGATAGTATTATGGGCTATGTGAACTCTGCCCCATGCCAGGCCCTTGCTGCCACTTGCACCCAGATCCAGACTTTGGCTGGAGCATGCTTTTCCTCCATGGTTTGCATTTCCTTGGCAATTGAAGCAGCAATGCAAGGGGAGAAAAGGTGCAATTATTTCTTGCCATAATACTGAGTCAGAACTTGGGTGAGGTTTTTCAATATTAGGACAATTTCAATTCCTTCAGTTTAATCCTAACTTCAGATCTACTGTTTAATAAAGGGACCCATGAAAGGCTTCTGCCTTCTACAGAAGTTAATTCTGCTACCAGACCTAATTACTCAGGGCTTAATCCAAACCATTACTAAATATTTTCTCTACTGGAATCTCATTTTCTTTTCTTGCCAGAGAATTTTGCAGTCTAAGAGGCCTACATAGAACACAATGTAAAGAAATCTTTTCAAAGAGTCCATCTGCTGCCAGTGGGATAGTTCACCTTAATAAAGAGTTATAAGCACAATAAAGTTCAACAATAGAACAAGTTTTTCAGTAGATATAACTTTGCTTTTCTGCATTCATTCCTGATAATCCCTCTGTGGTGGGTTGACCCTGGCTAGGTGCCAGGTGCCCACCAAAGCTGGCCTCTCACTGCCCTCCTCAGCTGGACAGAGGCTTCCTTGGTCAAGATTAGGACAGAGACTTAATCTGATCCAGCACAGGTTTTCCACAGGATCACAGCCCCCTTTGGGCACCCACCTGCTCCAGCATGGGCTCCTCCAAGGGCTGCTGGTTGATCTCTGCTCCCCTGTGGTCCTCCAGGAGCTGCAGGGGCAAAGCTGCCTCACCATGGTCTCCACCTTGTCCAGAGCACCTCTTCCCTCTCCTCCTGCATGGACCTGAGTGTCTGCAAAGCTCTTCCTCTCACACATCCTTACTCCTCTCTACAGCTGAGGCTGCAGCTCCTCCGTTTCTCAAATATGTTGTCTGAGAGGCACTACCAGCATCAGCTGAGGGGCTCAGGCAGTGGTGGGTCCAGCTGGCGTTGGCTGCCCTGGACTTGGGGGAAGCAGCTCACAGCTTCCCACAGGAGCCAGCCCTGGAGCCCCCCACCACCAGAAGCTGGCCACAGACACCCAATATCCTCTCTTTGGAACATGCCAGACAGTTATTCTCTTCTCATTGCCTACAGTCTCCAGATGCTTCTAGATATTTATTTTACTCTTTTTTCTTTATAAGTGATTCTCTCCATCTTCCCCTTTCCATCTCTATTATTCTCCACTTACTGACCTCTGAGGTCATACATTGCAGTCCCAGAATGGTTTGTGGTGTGGTAGTTGTGGCTTCACCTCTGGACTATGAAGGAATGCTTTGCACACACAGGCCACAGAAAACCACATATTAAATAGAAATTAAAGGCTGCTCTACAATATGAATAACCTTACTTGGAGAGGAGGCATGTACTGCTGGAACAAAAAAAAAACCACTTATGCTCAGTATTGGATGGAACAATGTCTCTTGCAAAATAAATTAGAACTTCGTTGGGAGTATTAACAAACTACCTCCCAGAATAAAACCCTATTTAATCTGATATCAGTAAAGCTAAAGGAATATTTAGCTCCATCATTTGTGTATGAAATGATGTTATAAGTCCTGCAGTATCAAGATGCTAAGAAGTACTTAAATAGCCATGGTCCCACACAGTAAACTTGATACCTTTTGCCATTTGGAATAATGCATGGAAAATTGCCAAAGTTGCACCACAGGATTAATTACAGACTCATCACAAAGTTCTAAAACCACAATACTTAGGCAACTAAACAAGAGCAGCTCTCTAATAGATTTAATCAACTGCAGGGTAAACCCTGAAAGTAATAGATGTGGTGTAAAAAAAGATCAATGAATTTGAGTGAGGTATGATTCTAGTCACCAGGCTTTTTTCTTGGTGAAAAAAACCACTGATTTATTACATGCATCCCTCAACAGCTCTCTAAATAAAGTGTTTAAACATAATTTAAAAGTAATTAAAAGTGGCAAAATTCATGCTTCCTTTATATTAAAGACTGAAAAATAAATAGTTTCTTAACCTGCTAAAGGTGATCTTCCTTGCCAGAAGGACTCCTACCACAAAATGCAAGGGTAGCTTATCTGAAGGTTTTCTAAGTGTTAGATGCTGTAAATGTCACTCCTTACTGCTGGCACCAGGATGCCATTTAGTTCTGAGTACAGCAAACAGGGAGTGCCCTTTCCTAAATTTGTTTAAGTGTCTAAGACTATCACCTTGGTCTCTTGGTCTCTCTCACACATAGTAAATCATTTTATAGTACAAACAAGTGCACTAGCACAGCCAAACCCTCTTTAAACCAATTAAAAATAAAGAGGACCTGACCAAACTCGCTGTCAGTTAGCAATTAGTTGGTTGTTTTGATAATCATATTACAGAAGGGATATCTACAGAAATTCAGGCACTCAAAAATTAGTAGTATACCAAAGGCTAAGGACACACAGACAAAGCAGTTCTGGAGCTCAGGAAGGTTAATTTTCTCTTCCTCTCAACACCTACTCCCCTCCCTCAAGAAGGAGGATAGAACGAGGCCATTTCTCCCTCTAACATGCTAAAGCTTTCAAATAGCTCCCAGGCATTTTAGAAGCAGTTGTACAGTGTTTGCTTGCCACTTTCAATTAAACATGGTACAGCAATCCGATGTCACTGGGATCTACTAATAGGAAGAGTTCATTTAAGAGTGTTAAAACTCCAAACAAAGAACTGTCCACAGAGGTCTGCATTTTCTGGATAAACACTGAGGCAGTTTATATAGACAAGAACAGGGAGAACAACAGAAAGCACTACACTCTGTCTATAAATTCTCCCAACATTTGGTAAGTGCAGATAATTTATTGTGTGTCATCTAAACAATCAACTTGTGGGAGTCAATAAAATTGCAGATAGCTTTGTGCATCTCCTTGGAAGCAACAAGTATCTTGAGAAGCAAAATAATTAGAAGTATTTTAGCCTCTAGTAGATTCAGTCACCATTGCATTCAACCATGTTTGTTTCTCCGTATGCTTTGATTAAATGGAGGCTTTTCTGATTGGCCACCCTTCCATTTTAACATTGTGTTTTCAACTATTTTAATATACCTGAAGGGATTAAAAGTAGGCAAAAATCCAACTTGTTCCTGGGCCTTTCTAAAGGAGGCAGAGTGAGCAGCTTCAAGGTGGCAATAGAGATCAGAGAAAAAGTGAGTAAGAGGAGAAGAAACATTATTTAATAGGGAAAATGGTATGGAAGAAAAGAGATGTTAAAAGTAGAATAGAAGGGCTTGATAACTAGAAAGAAGCTGTCAGGGGAAAGGGTGTGTAAAAGTCTTTGTTTTTTAAACCAAGGGTGCAATTAACTCTATCCATGAGAGAGATGAATTCCAGTTCCTTTCAAGCACTTTTAAAGTACATTAAGGTTCTCACTGGAGTCAAGAATGATACTGAACAGAGTTGTTATTTTTCTAGATATTTATCACTTTTAGACATGAAGTTTGGCTCCAGCATCACATACCTTGATCTGTTGGATGCCACTGCTTTGACTTGCAAGTTGTCTCAGGATTAACATAACAGCAACATTATGAAGACCAAACAGCAAACACATCTGGAAGACCTGCAAACCTTCCAGACCAGCCCCAGACAGAAGCTCCAACCAGTTTCCTCACTTTCCAAATAGTACCTTCAATAATCTAAAGAACTGGAGGCCAAAAATTGTTTCAAATTTTGCAAATGCACTAGGAGTAGAAAGTATTTGCAAGAAAAGCAATGGCAACACAAAGGCTAGTAACCTCATTTTTATACAAAGAAAAAAAGAAATACCTCAGTTTTATACAAAAGGCATAGGATTATCAAAACAAAGTCACATCTCCCCATTTTATTTATTTTTTTTATATAACTCAAAGACTGAATGAAGAGCTGATCAATCTCACTTTTATTGATTGTGCCTCCTTCTAATCAGGTTCCCTGCCTCTTTTTCACACATGAATATACAGTGATGTCTGAATAACAAACAATGCAGAGCAATGCTGCTTCTTTAAAATTAAGAGTCCTCCAGACTTTTTTTAATGTCATGGATGTTTTTCTACTGCTGCCAGGCTTTATACATCATTGATTTGCAAAACCTCTGGTTTGATATTAGATTGACTTGACAGTGTCTCACATAATGAGTAAAATGTAAAAAGCAGCAAAAGATTATACTCTTGGCATGCAGAGCCTTGCTTGACTGGAAGCTGGAAAGAGAGAGGGAAGGGAAAAATTCCCTTCCACATAACTGTGGCCTCTTGGAGTGTTTCAGACATGGTTTTACTCAGAAAAGCCAGGAAGTGCACACATCACATGTAGCTACTGTCATTTCTGCTTCACAGAAGTAAAAATTCAGTGTCTTCTGCATTGATTTTTTGTGGCAGAGGATTTCCACAGAAGTAACTAATGCCTGCAAATTTTAGAACTTACAAGGGCTGGAAAGTAACTTAGCCTGGGTCTCAGATGAAGTGGGACAATCTCCAGTGTTCTGGGCACCGGGCAAGTCATTTAATTTAAGAAATGTGCCTTTTTGATAAAGGCTTTGAGAGACAATAGAAATCCAAAATCCAACATATTTACAAGGTGTTTAATCAGACTTTTTTTAATGTAAAGAGTTCTGGGGGTCAGCCCATAGCCTTTCTTTGATACTACTCTGCCATGTCTCAGATAATTGCTTCCCATTTCACAGATACTCAACTGCTTCTCAGTTTATTAATACTTCCAAATCCCAAATTTTAAACTATAAATTTTTCTAATGTTTGCCCAAGTATATATTTGTCTAGATACTAGATATTCCAGTTACAGACATGTTATGTAAGCCTAGGCAAAGAGAATTCTATCTATGATAGCACTATACAGTCGCAGTGAAAAAAGAATGAAAGAATGAAAGAAGGAAAAAGGAAGAATTAGGAAATGGATAGAATTGCAACATCTTTCCCAAAGTTATTCATGGACAATAGCAAGTAACATAGGTGTGGTTCATCTCAGCAAGAAATTGCCTACTCCACTGCATAAAATACAGCTGCCCTATGAATGCAGCCCAAACTTGTTCTGCCTGAAAAGGACAACCTCCCTAAGGTCCTGGCTGCTTCTATACACAACCAGAATAACCTCAAAAAAAAAGAGTGGAGACACACACTTTATACCTGACTGTGTGTAAGAACAGCAGAATTTCTGACTGCAACATTTGTTTTCTGACATTACCCACATGTGGTCTGCAATTTTTGAGTACCCAAAACGTTCTTTGAAAATTATTGTTTTTTCCCAAATGGGTAGGTATTTTTTCCCTTGTAGAAACAGGAAAGTAAGATTTAACTCCCTGTCTTGATTACATTTTGCTGGGCTGCTTTGCCTTCATGACTCTGTAGTGAATCCATGCACCAATTCTGATTTAGGCAAGAAGCTGAAACAGGGCAAGAACCACCTTTTTTTCACCCTTCCACAAAAACCCCACAGCAAGTATGCACAGCCCCAAGCAGTTGCATTACAGAAGCTGAAACTCATCTGTGAACCCAATATATGGAGCTGACAGAGCCATCTCACATCCAAGCTGGAATTCTAATACGATTCTCAGCAGATGCGGTTTATTGATGACATAATTGAAAATATAAAAATCAAACACTCTACCTTTTGCAAAGACAACATTTCTGAAAGTTTTATTTCCCCAATGTTTTTATGTTTTGTTATGCTTATATATCTTTTGTGAGAACAAAACTCAAATTTTGATCAGTTTTAGTTTCTGGGTACCTCCCCATGCTGAATTGCTGAATGGCATTCAAAAAATTTAAGTTTGTATACAGAACAATTTTTGTGAAATCATCTGTTTTCCGTCAGCTGCATCAGAATGTTTGCATCAGCTTTTACTTTAAGTTTTATTACTTCTTTCTGGATAACTCTCAAGCTTCCTTTTCTCCAAAGATTAAAACATCTCTTGTGAAATTATAGTGTCCCAAAGGAGATAATTTAATTACCTGCAATTCTGCCTTTTTTTCCTTTTTCTTTTTTTTTTTTTTCTTTTTTTTTTTTTTTTTTTTTTTTTGAGATTTCCTTACCAAGCTCTTCTTTTTCAGTCACAGCTCCTCCAAACTAAAATAAGAGTAGTTAAGTAAGTAGTCATGATGTTTTGGTTCCTCCAGCTTATTTGTTGGAGGCTGTACTCGTTCTGTTCTGTTGCCTTTCTTTTAGTATTAATTCTAAATAATCTACTGTGAAAAACTCCACAATTTATCACACTTTCTGCCTGTGGCATTTCCTTTTAGCCCAAGGATAAATCTTTCTAACTGTGGCAAATGTCAGGAATGCTCCTGTGATACAGGTGATCCTACAATAATAAAAATCAACAGCTAAAAGCAGACTTTATTGTATTCATTATGATACTTATGGCCTGTAATAAATTTTCATCTCATTCTTATTTAACAAAGGCTATATATTACTATCCTCTATATCACTGTGACCAAAGCCAGAAGGCCATCTTGAGTTATGATATGCTATATACATAATCATTTTTACAGTAAAGCTAAATGAAGAAGTTATCATATTGAAATCATGCCTAAAACAACGAAATCAGTGTTAATATTTTTTATATCATTTCAAGGATCTGTACCACAGCAAAGACAAAAGAAAGCTAAAGTCTTTAATCATACTTAAGTCATTAAATATCAGAATTTAAGAGCCAATTAACTAAATATTTGCACAAATACCTCAGCAATCTGGAACCTGCCTCAGCTTTGCCAGAATCAGAGCCATTATCATCCTGACAGCCACCAGCAGCACTGTCTTTCCAGTTTCCCAGGTGACTGACAATGATTTTGTTGAAGTCAGTCACAGCCAGGTTGCTGATGTGTAAAGTTTGTCTCTTGACTGTAAGGTGCTGAACAAAACTTCAGCACACACAGACATCGTGAGGTCACATAACACACACGGTGCCAGGCTAAGGAATATAGAAAATGAAGGCTTCTCACCTTCCCAGTATCTTAGTGTATCTATCTTTGTTTTCTTTTTTGCTTTTTGCTGGGCAAAAAATTGTAGTCTCATGAAAATTACATTAAAATACATGCACTATCATGTTTCTGTATCCTTCCCACTCCCCACAAATAAACAACATTCAAAGCTTTCCTTTGAAAAAGAGAGCTGCTCCCAAACATGTTTCTCAGGACAATCACCAATCATGTCAAGCATTGTCCAGAGTGCCAAGGAGGAATTACTCGTTATTTTGTCTCCCATTCCTTAGAAAACATTGCCTTTCTCTTTGCATCAAGGAAACTCTTATTTACAATTGCAGCTCTGTTGATTTCTCTCATTACAAGGTTTATATATGAGAGGAATAGCTTAACCTACTACTTCTGTCACTAACATGCACTTTTCCAAGAACACAGGCTATGGAAACAAAGCTTTGCATAGAAGAGCTTTCTTTGATTTTTTGTCATCTTTGAGCCAGTGCTTAACCATCATCACATTTTTAGATCTGTCACTGGATACTTCTGAAGTACAGAAATAGATGCATCTTCCAAGTTGTTGTGTGTGCAATGTGTTGACTCCAGACTGGAAAACCACCCTGCCAGAACAACTCCAAAGGGAGTATGCAAATCCTTTTTAGTAACACTGTTCACCAGAAAACATCAAAACACTATCTGAATACATCTGGGAGATGAACAATAATTTTGTTCTGGTCAGGCTAATCTCTAGTCTTTAATATAAACTCACAGCTACATAAGTGAGATGAGAAATAGAGTATGCAATGAACAAGAAGTATTTCAATGAGTGTGTTTTAGAGATGTCTATATTTTGCCATTAAAATCACCATTAACAGACATACAGTTTAAAGGAAATTTTTAGTTTTTCCTATAATATTTTAATCAGAAGATCACAGTTTAAATCAAAGCTCCTTTTAGAAGCACAGGGTTTACTCTTCTTATTCCACAGTAAAAAAAAAGGACATGAGGACAGTAACTTCAGAAATCTTCTGAGTTCTGGAGTTTTACCAAAAATTAAAGAAATTGATGATTGCTTAAAGGCACCATTTTTTTTAATGGTCAACTATTTCAGGATGAGTTTATCTAGAATCCAAATATGATTAAAATTGTAAGTCTATTTAAGAACATCAAATAACTCAGCTTGTCAATTAAGACAAAAGGATATTGCACACAGCACACTTAATCTTATGACAATTCAGGTTTACTTCATAGCACACAGCACTCTTCCAGGTTGTATCTTTTCCCCAGAGCTATTGACTTGGACATCACCAGATCAGCAACCTGGAATGCTGAATGTTTTAGCAGTTACTTCAACACTATAAATCCCCACCAAAAATGTACTTTCTTACCAATTATGTCATTGTCCCATCATGAAATATTAACTCTAAGAGCTCTTGGAACCACTTTGGCTCTACTGTCATTAACAACTTGCCCGTGTGGAAGGTGTTCACACATCTCAGTGGCAACACACTAGATCTTTCCAGTTCCACAACAGACTTGTTATGGATAAAGCAATTAGAAGATCATTTGTCCATCCTGAACATTTACCAAAAAGCCCCTCCTGTTGATTATTTTAATATTCCAAGCACAGATTCCTTCTCTTATCAAAAGTCTTAGGAAACAACATCCTGTGACTGGAAAAGGCCAGCTTCAGTTGCAGGATAGCCACCTGCTCTCTCAAGGAAGTCACTCATCCTAAAATATGGCCAGGGATTCAGGAATGTCAAACCTGGTATTTCTTCAGTATAGTTTTCAGAAACCATTCCTTTAATTCAGCCATACAGATACCAGATCCCAGATTCAGTCTACCATCTGGGCAGGAAAACAAGGAACAGCCCCTACAGAAGAGGAAAGGTAAAAAGTCCTGGGTGCCTCAAGCCAGGCCCTCCAAAACCAGTTTTGAGGCCCCAAACCCCTTTGTCATTCTCCTCAATCTATAAAATGGAGACAAGAACATTTTCCTTCTGCCCAGGGATTGTGAGGACAAATACATTCCTGTTTGTGAGGCACTTAGATAAGATAGCTAAGGGAGCTGTGTAAGTTGATAGATTCCTTGATCTTAGGCAACTGTACTCTTGAAAGAAGCAGCTTGACTGAGTTATAAATGTCCATATTATTCACCATATGAAACTGCCAAAAAATAAAAAAACATTCTAATGATATTTGAGAGCAGGATCTCCCCTTCGCCCCCTCACACTTTGAGGACTCTGTCCCTTTGGAAATGGTATGCTTTTCAGTGAGGAGGATTCCCTATTGTTTTCTTCCCTATTCTTTATAATGTAAATGTAACCTCATTTATTTATTTATTTTGTCTCCCAGGCCTCTTTTCATCTGGCAAGATGGTGGGGGAGGGGGGTGGAGGGAAGAGAAGCTGAAGGAGGGGGGCTATTTAATAATGTCCTATTAATCGCAGAGCACTATCAGCAGGCTTTAACCCTGTTCCAATTCTTTGATTGCTTTTTAGGGATTAGAGCAAACTTCATTGTCATCCATTGCATTGCAAAGAGGTAAATTTGAGTGATATGTACACAAAATATAGATAGGTGGATAGCGTCTCAGTATATGTGCAGGGTATATACATACATTTATATGGCTTGTACACACACACACACACACACACATAAAAATAAGCTACTTCTCCCTGTATGCCTAAGAGAAAAATCAAATCAAGGCACGGAGAAACTGAAAAAAACCCCCTACATGTATCATTCACCTGATTTCAATTGTGACTCCCTTTGAACCTCGGCCAAATCATTTTGTACATTAAAAATTGGTCAAGGATGATAAGATTCCATTTTCATGGTTGGTAATGCAGAACCGGTGAAAGAATACAATTACAGACCCCTGAGTAAACTCTGCGAATGTCAACTTGATGTAAATGATCAAGTGTCGACAAAGGGCTGCTGGGGGGGGAGGAGGGCGGGGGAGGTGGTGGGCAGGCAGGAATGGAGGGGAAAGAGAAGCAGAAGGAGAGAGAAAAAGAGGCTTCAACTTCTTCAGCGGCCTCACCCAGTGAGATGCCAGCATCTTGCCTGTCCCAGCCCTTTGGGACCCGGCCTTTCGGAGGCGACGCGGGGCCCCCAGGCTCCCACGGCTGCCACCTCCACGCTGTGCCGGGGCTGTGACACAAGTGACCTGCCCCTGCCTCCTGCAGGCCGACAAAGGCGAGCAGCCAGCACAAAGAACCCCTGCAAAACAATGGCATCCTCCACAGAAACCCTGCCGGGGCCCAGCACTCCGGGCTGCATTGAGGGATGTCAGAGCCACGGCTGCAGGTGCCCGTCCCCAGGGCCACCCCGAGCCCTCCCGGCTGCCCTCCCGCCCGGCCCAGCGCCCCAGGCAGCCCTGCGTGCTTTTCTCTGCCTTCTCTGCGAGCACTAAGCTGATGCCATAGCAACTTCTCTTTTCATATTGAGCTGACATAATCTGAGGGTGAATGCTGTGGCCAAAAGGATGTGCAGAGCTCAAGGAGATAAAAGAAGGCAGAGGTGCTCATCACTCAGCGGGGAGAGCAATGGTTTAAAAGTTGCCAGAGCATGATCTCTGTATTCCTTATACTTCACAACTCCCCAAGGGAGCAGATAAACCCCTTCACTTACAGGCAGGTAAACTGAGGCATGGAGAAGGTAAGGCACTGATCTGTGTTTCCAAAATGCATCTTGAGCTGAGGGCTGACTGAGAGGTGCCTTTTTCCTCCAGGTTCAGGATGATAACCTTGCAAGGGGTTCATGCTGCCTCTTGGGGATGAGGACACAGTTCATCTCTAAGTCATGGCCACACCTCGTCTGGTCCCACATTGCGTTGAGAAGAACAAGACTGCAGCGAACTTCTGGGACAGGGATACATAACCAAAAGTGTTTTGCCATTCACGTCCTGAAAAGAGGAGTCATATTTCCATTTATTTTAGAATTATCACCTGAGCTGATTAAAGCGATTATCAACTTCAGTTATTCTTTACATGTCGTTTTTGTTTCACATTTCCAGTTTTCCCTCTGTGCACTGCATAAATTATTGAAACATTATTTTATTTATCCATCCCCTTGTGACAGAAATAGGTTCTCTGAAAGCAAATCTTGTCCTAATCAGTTTTCTTTTTCTTAGTTTCTCTCCTCAGTATTGCCACAGCTTATGGGTTACTGAACACTACTTTGCTTTCGTGGAGAACAAAAAGCACTGTGGGCTGATAAAGACAGGCTGCTAAATTAAAGGTTATTCCAAAGTACATCACTGGCTAGGAAACAATAGGCTTGTAAAACTTTTAGCAAGCTGGGTGGTAAAAGAAGATAATGTGCTGAAGATAGACAGGATGAGGATTGTCTAGACCTCAGCAGCCCTGCTCCCCATTGAGACCTAACCTCAGCACAAAAGTTTCTTGGTTCACAACTACCTTCAGAATTGGCCATCAAGAATATGAGAAAGTGAAATAAGCAAACCCCAGGGTGATGAAATATGGGCTTAGGTTTATATCTTATATAAAACCAGCAGAGTAGTACTGTCCTTTCCTACCCTATATTCAATTCTTTTTATACACTAATACATCAATACAAAGCACTGTTACAGAAGCACAGCCTTAAAATATTGCACTTTCTTCTCTTTTTGAGTGCTGTGTGTGCTATCCTAATTATAAGCAAAATAAAATGATATGCACACGATTTCCTACTAGAAACAAATATCTTAATCAAGTTTGATGTAAACGTGATACAAGTTATTTAGCTGATAAGGGGTCTAAAGTCTAGCTAACTACCTGTACTTAAAATTAGCTCTGCTCAAAATATCCCTAGGAATACTATTAAAGAGTCAAGTGATGTTTAGAATGTTAGCAGGACTGTTCTGGTTTTGAAGCACAGTTTCAAATAAAATGAATTTTAAACAGTTCAAAACGTTGCAATTTCTCACCTGCACATATGGCTTATGACAAATTTGAATACTGAGTGCTATCTGAATCTTAAACTCTGAACAGTGTACACAAATACAGTTGGGGGGGGTTGGGCACTGCAGTCAAATCTATTTGCTTCTCAGGCTAAAATTATTTGAACAGTTATTATGATTTCCTTTTCCTTCCCTTGATTCTACATTCATGGTTCCTCTAAATGACACAAAATTATATTGAATAATATAATATTGGATGTTATATTGAACTTTTTCCTCCTCATTACAAAAAATAGACTGGACTGAACCCATTAACTGGGAAAGTTAAATCAACACATATCATCCTTTTTGATAAACTTCATTGCATGCTGCCAGTCTTTGCAGATAAATACAGGAACTTAAACATAGTTTGTCTTTACTGAATGTAAGGAAATGAAAACATTTTTTTCTTTGTCCTACTCATATATGAGAAAAATCTCAGTTAACAGAGATTAAATCTACATGGCATTCTTATAATATACAGCACAATCTATTTCAGCAAAGGAAGAAATGACCATTTAAGTCTAACATTGCTAAAGCACTCCAGATTTGACATAAAAAAGCCACAGCTCTAATATTAGATTTAAATACTGCAAATTACAGCACATGTTAAATAACTATTCCCTTGTGTATTTATAGCTTTAGGTTCTGAACTTGCTGTCTTGCATATTTTTCAGTCATTTTAAAAAGTTTTCAGTCCTTTATATAATTATTATTGATAATAATTAACATATAGTCATTGCCATGCTAAAAATTATTTACAAATATTATTCTGCTAATAAATGTGTTGGAAGGGTTCATTCTTTCAAGACACTTGTATGGCAAATTTTTTTTCAACTAAATGGTTTCTTTTGGCAATTCAAATCAATTTTTTTCATTTTTAAGTGTTTTTTTTAAAAAATATACATGCTCAATTTAGAAAGCAAGAAGATAAATTAAAAGTATTTGTACAAAAATGAGCAAAGATATTGCTCCAGTCTGATTTGCCAATTACATTTTACCACAGCTTTGTAAGTAGTTGCTATCTTTTTTATTTTAACAATTCTGAGGCAAGTTTTTTAGGGAATGAAAAATATTTCATGCAGATGAGTAGTACACTTAGCAACAGAAACACACAGAAGCAAAACTCAGTAGTCAGAGCAAGTCCAGAGGAAGGCCACAAAGTTGATTAGGGGGATAGAGCACATCTCCTGTGATGAAAGGCTTAGAGAACTGGGACTGTTCAGCTTGGAGAAGAGAAGGCTTCAGGGTGCCCCAATTCCAGCTTTGCAGTACCTAAAGGGATCCTACAGGAAAGACAGAGAGAGCATCTAAACATAGGGCAAGAGCGAATGGCTTCAAACTGAAAGAAGGCAGGTTTAGACCAGATATTAGGAAAGAATGTTTTACTCTGAGAGTGATCAAACACTGGAACAGGTTTTCCAGAGAAGTTGCAATTGCCTTGTCCCTGGAAGTGTTCAAGGCCAGGCTGGATGGAGCTTTGAGCAACTGGTCTAGTGGAAGGTGGGGAGGTTGGAAATGGATGATCTTTAATACGGCCCCTCCAATCCTGGCCACTCTATTACTTGTGTACTCACCCTGACTAATGTAGCCAGAAAAACAGCAATTAAAACCAGCAAGCAACAGTTGCCTACACAAAAGGAAGTGACAAGACAGGATGAAATTTTACAGATATGACAATGCCTGGGGAATAACATACAAGGTTTTATTTCTTTGGGCAAAGACTCTCTGAAATGTCACCAACTTTTGAGTATTTTGACTTTAGGAAGGTTATAATAAATAAGTTTAAGGTTTTCTACAGCAACAAAAAATCTTGATTTTATCCCTCATCTACATTTCCATTTGAGACAGAGCTTTTAGAATCTAGATTAGAATAGTTAATCAGTAGCTAAAAAATAATTTAAATATTATGTTAAAGAAGTACTATTGTTATAGAAGTACATTTAGGCATCAAGTTTTCAGTAATTTCTATCTTGCAGTACTAAATACATTATTTTCTACTTTCCCCCATAATTAAGGGACAAATTTCTCTAGTTAGTTTTAGTAGGGAAGCAATTTTTATATGTAGACCTCTGCAACTGAACACAGGAGCAACATAACAAGTGAATGGGTTACACATCCCGCTGATCATCTTTATTATTATTAACAATTCAGGAGTCAGAGTCTGTTTTCTATGGTAAATAATTCTAAATATTTTTTACATTAATAGTGTATGGATATTTTTTCCCAGGCAAAATGTTCCCCACTATTAAGAAAACCTAGTAGATGAGTAATAGATGACTTTCATGAAAGGATACACAAGAAGCTCTGTCTCACTGCCTGCAAGCCAGCAGCCCTGCTGCCCTGGTGTTGGTCTTCAGCCCCTCAAAAGGAGAGCAGTGCAACACAGAATCTTGAAGGGAGAAACATTAGCAGAACAATCTCTGTCACTTCCCAAATAATGGGAATTTATAAAGGGAATATAATGTATTTAACTTTCTACAAAAAGCCTAGCTTATTTGGAATACCTACAGTGAGCCACACAGTGAAGCATTTGTAATAGTCAAACACAGAGGCTTAAGGTATAGGGAAAGGAAATGGTCCATGAAAGGCTGGTCTACAGAGTTAAATCCCTAAACTAGGCTCACCTCGCAGCCAATTTTGAGAACAGATTTCAGGTCAGGAAATGGTAGGGAATGAGTTTAAGTGAATGTCAAACCTGCTAACCCTTCTCCACAAGAGGAGAAAAAGTAATTCATGAAATCAGCAAAGGATTCAGGCAATTCTACAATGCTAAAGAAAAGCTCAGAAAAGTTCAGAATGTGCCTTGGGCACTGGAACCCTGATAGTCCACATCCATTGATAATTATCTCAGCTTTGGGTTTTGTCTTAGACCCTCATCTCTCTCTTCAGGAGGGAACTGTTGCCTGAATCTCAGGAAAATCCCCTACCTGGACCACTCCCAAAGAATAGTATGGCCAAGACCACTCCTACAAAGTCCATCAGAACCACTGTGGGAAGGCTCCTTGCCTCAAAAGCCTCTTTACACAGTTTAGCTGCACTGTTCCTCATCCTCCTCCAGAAGCACATACAGATATGTCCTTGCTGGTCCACTGGTCTCTCCTGAAGATACTCAATTGAAAATAAATCATAACCTCTGTCACGGAGCCTTGGAGGTCAGTCTGTGTGTGCAAGTGCCCCTCTCCAGAGCACAATGCCCCCGATCTTTCCATGCCTCCCTCACCAGGAAGCCCTGGGTTACTGTAGCTGTTGAAACAACCAAGCACTGAAACAGGGCAGACACAGAGCTTCCATCAGAAAGGTTCTACGCTCCAACTGAAGAAGGTCTATGAGACCAGCTTTTAATTTCTCTTTTATCTTAAATGACCATTGAAGGCTATAGATCACTCAAGAATTAAAACCTTTAAAATTCCATTTGTTCTTCTTGAGTCCCCTGTATTCACAAAGTAGCACTGCCAAGTTACACCCAAACTGACACATGAACTACTTCAATACACTTGTGCTATTGCTTCTGTCTCCCAAAGAAATCAATACAGGTACTAAAAGGAAATGGCGTGTCCCAAATAGGATCTATCACTTTGAATACATTTGATTTTTGATTCAAAACAACCTTCAGGTGTCAGTGCAAAACCACTCTTTTCTGTGTAGCTCACTGGCAAAAGATGAGCAAAGAAATGGTTGGAAGGAACTCTGGTGGTGATTTGTTAATAATTTTGATTAAATTTAGTGTAGTCACATGGATGCTGTTGCATTTTTATCCATGGATAATTATGGAGTCTGCTCATTTTATGAGATGTATTTTTAAGAGTTTATCAGTGGCTTGGGATGAGTGCTCTTTTGTTTAGTGATGTATAAATTTGAATAATAATAAATAACAAAGTGAAAGAGAATGAGGGAAGGGAGGAGACTGAAGTCTGGGAAGATGCCTCGCTATGTATGTCTGGTGCATTCGATCACAGCATAGATGATACAGCAGTGGGCATTATAGAAAGCCCTAGTATTAATCAGATTAGATAAATATTAATTGCCGTGTACTAACTGTGCACTTTACTGGAGTATATTGATGTTTTCAGTCAAAGACTCATGTTATTAGCATACATTTAATGATCAGTCACTTCCCTTTACACAGTTGTAGTGTTTTGCAGAGCAGACACCAGAAAGCACGGCTGTGTTGGTGCACAGTGACACTGCCTCACAGCGACATATGGGCTCACACTGGCTCTCCCCAGCGCTGCACCCTGCCAGCCTCACACTGTGGGGCACCCCTCTGCTTCCACATGGGGCAGCCCAGGCTACAGACACCCTCCAGACTGACACTTCTCCATCAAAGACTGCGCGGGGAGAACTCGTTATTGAGGAGGCACCATATGATTTCAGTACTATCACAGAGCGACGTTCGGCACTTTGTTCTTGCTGCACTCATCGTGGTGTTGAGGAACTCTGGGACTTACTTCACTATTAGCTTCACCTAGGCACTCGCAAGGATTTGCACTCACCTTCATAAAAAGACAGAGACAGGACTTTTTCTCTCACACATTTAAAAAAAGTAATAATAAAAATGTTGCTCTTATTCAGAATCCAACTGCGTTCATCATAAAGTTAAATTTGGAGGGAAACTGGGAGGTTAACCATCAATGTTAAAAATAATACTGATTGGGATGGTTTTGATGAGCTAAAAAACTTTCTTATTTATATAAAAACTTGAAGAAAAGAAGGTATGTAAAAATGAAAAAAAAAAAAGCCTAAATGATTGGTTAACATTGAAAAAACCACAAGAAACCTACCCCCTCATCTGTCAAAATGTCATTAAACCAAGACATTACTATGGAAAAGCTTGATTTTGACAAAGCTGCACTTTCCACTTGTGCAGGATCATGCAAGGAATTTTTCTCATGATTAATACAAATAAGTAACAAGATGTTCTCTTTCAAATTACTTTGGTAGATTTGAGGAAAGTTATATTACTTTGAGGACTGTATGAGGCAAAGTGTTTTGCGGCTGTGTGTACACCACAATTAAATCATGAATTAATGAGTGCACATGTCAGGCAGTTCTTCAAGGTCTTTTATGAACTAGTCCTGTGGGTCTGTGTTTTGTACCAGAGGAGTGAAAGCTGCATGTTGGTGCTGCTTCCTGCGCTGTGGTTGTTTGGCTGTAGGTGTTATGCCTGCCTTGGGGTGGGCATACAGCTGTGGGGGGAGCACTGCACTGTCTGTGTGCTGAGTACAGCCTGCTCTGCTTTTATGTACAAACATGGAACGTGCCACCACACTCTGTGGCTGTGCTGAACGCCTCTAATATATGTTATGACAGCGCTGCATTGTGCTCAGCGTTATTGCCGCTCGCTCTGTACTGTAGGCATGGATTTAGCTGTGTGATTATGCCATAATATCACTGGGCTGCCCAGTTGTGCCAGGCTCTCATCGTGTGCTGTGTGTTATAATAATGTTGACAGGGCTGAATGGCACTTTGCAGTTCTGCTGTGCTCCTCTAAGGCAGTGCAGGGGCTTTGTGCTGTGCCAGGCTAGTGAGTGAGGGTAGCACGGACAGCTCCTCGCTTGCCTCGTGGGGATGTGCAGAATTCCTTATGTAATCTGCACTTTGTGGGTTTTTTCGTTGATGTTGTGTGCTCTCTGCTGCTTGATTGTGGGGTATTAATGTCAAAATCTTCCAAGATCTACTGCCGTGCGGTTGTGGTGGAGACTCAGATAAAATCGTGGCTTTTCTTGATAATGCAGAATTTTAAGAGACAACAAAATGTATAGGAATTGTTCTGTATTAAAAATGCAGCATAATTGTATAATTACAATATTTGCATCACGCTAAACAGATTGGCTGGGTTATTTCAGATTCTTTAAAGTCGAGATGGCATCAGGCCTACAGTATTTCTAAAGTGTTTTGCCCGTCTGCAGTTGTATAATGAAACACCACAAATTTTACCCAGCAATACTTGTGCTTTCTAAGTGCTGCATTATGAGCATAAAATTACCAAATGTACTGAACACACTTACCAACACTGAACTAAAATCCCTTATCTCTCACCCACAAATTAAGTCTCCACAGATCCTTTTTTACAATGCTGAAGTAATAAATACATATATATTTATTTCTACAACCATTTTAAGAAATTAGAAGGAAACCCACACAGTAGTTTAGCAGTTAATTTACAACAGTACAGCCTCTCGAGCAAGTATGTAAAACAAACACACGTCATTTATTTCCCTCATTTGAAATCCCTGCTCCCTGACAAACAGACAGACAGACTCATACACACAGATCACTACAGCCCAAATTGGACATCAGAGAAGAAACTAGGACTTCTTTGCTATCATCCGTGATTGCCCTGAGGGTTGAGGAGTGGCCAATTTACAGCATGAATATAGTCTGGGGATACATGAATCATGAATCATGTTTGATGTATGGAAAGGCATAGTCACTCTGAAAGGCTGCAAAAGCAGTCATCTGCTTTTTAAGTGAAAAAAAAAAATCTTGCAAAACAACAACAAAACTGGAGAGATGAAATACCTGGGAAATATTATTTAAAAGACACCATCTTTGCTTTTTTTTTTTTTTTAATTGGGTTGGAAGGGGTTACTTCATTATGCAGCAAATTAGAAAATTCATAATTTATCATTGCACCCAGTCGAAATGCCACCCAACTGAGTCGCACCCCTGTGAAAACCATCACATAGTAACAAACTGTCAAAGCCTGCTGCAGCCGACGGGCAAAATTAATATGCAAATGTATGCAAGAAATTAAAAAGCAGAATTACCCAGGCAAATGAGGTAGCTATACTTGAATTGTTAGAATTATGAATAATTACTGCGAATTTTCTGCTCCTAATATAACTTGTTTTTTGATAAACAAAGACTTAATTATCGAGATGCGCTGGAGAATTTCCGTGGCGCTCATTAATCTTGCAAAAAAAACAAGTCCCTGGTGCCCAAACCGTAATGAAGAGCGCGTGCCCTGAATCTTCAGAAAGATCAGAGGCACCAGGGTGCCAGGGCTAGAGAAAAAAATGACAGTGCCAATGTCCCCTCCTGTACCCTGGAGTGTCATAACGTCTTCCACTAACTATCAAAGGGACTTATTTATGCCAGCAGCTGAGCTATAAGTCCAATTTACGATGCCTTAAGCAGTGGTGAAATGATCTGTTGATGTGCTATGGAAATGCCATCTTGCAGTAGCTCGATTTGGTCCCAGTGATACCAACACGATGAGGACCCTCTGCTCCTCTGTTAATGGATGCAGCATGACAGACCATAATACACAAGAGGGACAATCTTTTAGGACCAGTCTCAATGGTCCTCCATTAATCTTGGTTCTGCAGTGCTGTGGTGTCCATGGGAACAAGGGCATTATCATAAGCACTGGTTTTAAATGTTCCCATTAGGGCTTGCAATACAGGGGGGAGATGCATGGGGCGAGAGGGCTAGGGGAGACAGTCCACTGTTAGTTTACACTATTTTTTATGACCTGGATTATAACCATAATGGGTGGCTCAGAGAATGTTCGCTTCCTAAATAACATAAAGAAAACAACAAAGGAGGAGGCAGCTAAGTGTACAGCACGGTGCAGTGCTGCGTGTTTGTCTTCTCTGTTTTTACGGCAAGAAAATCAGCTTGGCCCTGGTGGGCTGAGATAATTTACCATGAGAAAGCAAAGGGAAAATAACCCCAGGTACTCTCAGCACAGACCAAATCGAACCCGCTGTGAGCTTATTATTACTTAAAAACTGGCATCTAAGTGGAAATGACTGACTCTCTGTCATTATCCCTATTACTACCATGATAAACCCAAGCAGATGATAAGGCGAAATTACTAAACATCAGTTCTGGAGCTCGGAGGCTACTCCAGAAGCTCAAGGCAGACTGCGTTTTCAAATGCTTCCTTCTCTACGCTTAAGTCCCCAAATTTCCTGATGCCTTGACAGAACGATTTCACTGCATAGGCAAATTGTCACCTTTTAAACCAGGGCATCTGTCATTTTTATATGAAGGTCTTCCACTGAGTCCTTCTCGCGCTTAATCCTCCAATCCCTCTACACATACAGAGCGTAATGTTTGAAATTTCATTCTCATAGTCTGCATTACAGTCAGAAAGGGGAAGGACTGTGGGACAACTGCCTCACAGCTGACAGAAAGGACACCCCTCCTGACCACTGAGCTATTTATTTTTGATCAGCTGGAAGGGCAGCTTGCCTGGGAAGGAATGGAACTTCAGGGTGAGAGCAGGGGTGTAAGCAGAGAATACAAAAAGGTTCTCCCAATATCTTCTGCCATCCTCTCACCCTTCTCGTTACCATGGCCAAGAGAAGTGAACTTTCCCCACATATTCCTTCTGTCTCCTTCCTCAGCCTCTCCCTACAGAGGGGTGACTGGTACATCAGCATGGAATGCTAACTTCTCCAGCAGCTTCTCCCTGGTGCAACAGAGCTGGAGGGAACCCAGAAAGCAAAGCGTTGCCTGGGTCTGAGTAACTTACATCTGGCTTAGCAGGCTGATAATTCACTTCACTGGTTTTCTGTAAAAAGGGGTTATTACAAAAGGAGCAGTAATTGTGTCTGACATGGTTGCCTACCTCCGTGCTGTTCAGCAAGGAGGACAGCTGCTAAAGTTCTTATCAATGAAAACTTTCCTTTTCCTCCTAGGCATGGGGGATTTTAATGTTCCAGTCCTGCTAGTGCCCAGGCAAGGTTCCTACAAAGCATTCCTCGTTTAGGAGTAGTGGTGTCACAGCCCTCAAGATGACTGTTAGCACCCTGGGCTGAGTTGTGTGCCCTGGGGCAGTAACCCAGATCCCACCACCTGATGATGTGGGGCTGTGAAGGTAGCTGCCATCTACTTCTATTTCAGATCATAGGATAAGCAGGATCATGCACTCGTTGACACAAAAACCTTCTTCTCAGCTAATGGCCACAGAGTAAGTCTCAGTATTTCATGGTGATGAAACCTCAGAAGTAATAATCCCGTATGGTATCAGGTTTTGAAAAAGCCTTCTAGAAATAAAATTTCTTTCAAGACTGGTTTCTTGTTTTACCAGTATGCTTCAGTACAAATCAGTCTTTCCTCCACCTTCATGCACATGCATGGGGAAGAGACCCAAGTGTGCAAGACAGAAATTATTATTATCATCAGTGGCAAAAACCTGGACAGTTTAGATTCTTTACAATCAGTCTTCACTCTTAGTGAACTGGAACGGGCTATACAATATCCTCTCCAGAGGCTGGGGCACCAGTTAGACAACTCCCATCCTCTTTCCCATAATTACCACATCTAGACAGCACACCAGAAAAATATCTACATATATGTGTGTGTCTGTGTGTGTGTGTGTGGGGGGGTATTTATGTAAATATATATGAATGTATGTATGTTCCTGACAGATATGGGTGCATAAAGAAGGGTGGACATGCAAGATAGAGGAGGGCTTCTCAAAATGCTTTCTGCAAGCTATTGCAACAGGACCTGGCTAAAATATAGAGAAATTACTCTCCACTAGAAGAGGCTGACATGGTGAAAAGGCAAGAAAAGATTCCAGGTCCACTCAGGTTTATACAACTCCAAGCCTCTCAAAGAAATGTAAATGTTTTCAACCCAGGTCAGTGTGCTACTGTGGCAGAGCTGCACACACACCATGTGCACCTTTCTGACACAACAGTTGTTAGCTTGCTACACAAATCCCAAAGGAGACTAACAATTTACTGTATTTAAATAACAAATATTTTAGGGTAGAGAAGCTGTGCTTCTAGTTGTCAGCTTGAGGGTCTTTACAGTGATGAAAAGGGGGAAAAATACACTTAGATTATTCCTAGTGACCCACATACAGCAAAACATCTGCTGACAACATGGTTGGCTTCCTGCCCAAGTTCAACTATGAGCTGTCTCCAGCTGATCATCTTTGCCCTCACCATAATCCATAGAGCCCACAGCAAGCAAAGGAGATAGTCAGGGATGTAAAAAGCAATTTGACCAGTTGAATAAGCACAAACCCACATAAACATGAACATAAACACCTCTAACATAAACCTCATCTTAAAAAAAGGTGTTACCATCACATACAAAATTCAGATTATGTTTCTTTAGGTTAGAAGTAATAACTCACTTGTGTTTAGCATGGACCTTCATGCTTTCAAGACTTATGCGGCTAAAAATTTTAGGTCTTAGAGAAATGCATGCACAACATAATTAGACAAAACACTGGAAACAAATAAAAAGCCCCAAGAAATACCTTTTGTACTGTCAAATTCCACCGCTGTATTTAGTAAAAAATTATTCTGTTTGTAGAGACAGAAACAATATTTCTTGAAGCATTTGTGTTCCATCCTTTTAGTTACATCTGAAATGGTGTTAGTCTGCCATGCAAACACATTGATGTAACTTGACTGTCAACCTCACCTTTCATCGTTTGTGGTAATTTCTTTTTTTTGCTATTATTTTTATTCAAATCATTAATTACTCCCAAGTTCCAGGCTTTTTGTGCTTTCTTTGCCAGCTAGGAAAGGGTCCTGGCTGGACCTGTGGATTGTGAACAGAGAAGGGCTGGTGGGTGATGTGGTTGCTGAAGCATCAAACAATCACAAAATTAAAAGAATTTTTCATTCTTGGAGAAGAAAGGAAGGGGGCCAGCAGAACTGCTACTTTGGACTTCCAGAGGGCAGACTTTGATCTGTTTAGGAGGCTGATTGAGGGAGTCCCTTAGGAGTCAGTTCTGAAGGGCAAAGGATCCAGAAAGGCTGTACATTCTTCAAGAAGGAAATGCTAAAGGCACAGGATCAGGCCATCCTCATGTGCCAAAAGACCAGCTAGCAGGGGAGAAAACCAGCCTGAATGAACAGAGAGATATGGCTGGAGCTCAGGAAAAATGGGATAATTTATGTCCTTTAGAAGGGACAGGCCATTCAGGAGGACTACAGGGATCTTGTGAAGTTATGCAGAGTGAAAATTAGAACTAAAGCCCAGCTAGCCCTTAGTCTGGCTACTGCCATAAAATACAATGAAAAATGTTTCTATAAATACCTCAGCAACAAAAGGAGGGTGAAGAAGAATCACTAATCTTTATTAGATGTGGGAAGAAATGTGAAGATGAGGGAAAGCTCAGGTATTTAATGAAGTCTTTGCCTCGGTCTTTAATAGCAAGACCAGATATGAAGGTATCAGGATTCCTGAGCCAGAAGACAGAGATGGGGAGCAGAATGAAGCACCAAAATTCAAGGAAAAGTGGTCAGTGACTTGCTACATCAGAGGGGATCCACCCAAGGCTACTGACAGAGCTAGTAGAAGTGCTTGCTGAGCCACTTTCCATCATTTACCAGCAGTCCTGGTCAACTGGGGAGGTTCAAGGTGAATGGAAACTGGCAAAGGTGACACCCATCTACACAAAGGCCCAGAAGGAGGATCCAGGGAACTACAGGCCTATCAATCTGACCTTGGTGCCAGGGGTAGATCATCTTTGGTGCCATCACACAAGACATACAGGACAACCAGAGGATCAGGCCCAGCCAGCACAGGTTTAGGAAAGACAGGTCCTGCTTGATCAACCTGATGTCCTTCTATGACAAGGTAACCTGCTTAGTGGATGAGGGAAAATCTGTGCATGTTTTCGACCTGGACTTTGGCACCTTTCCCACACCATTCTCCTGGAAAAACCAGCTGCTCATGGCTTGGATGGCATAGCCTTTTTTAGGTAAAAAACTGACTGGATCACCACACCCAGAGTGTGGTGGTGATTGGTGCTACATCCACCTGGTGCCTGGTCACCACTGATGTTCCCAAGAGCTCAGCGCTGCTTCATCTCTTTACTGATGATCTGGACAAGGAGATTGAAGGCACCCTCAATCAGTTTGCAGATGACACCAAGTTAGGCCAGAATGTTGTTGAGCTAGAGGGTAGGAAGGTTCTGCAGAGGGATCTGGACAGGCTGGATCAATGGGCCAAAGCCAATTGTGTGGCTTCCAACAAGGACAAGTGCCACGTCCTGCCCATGGGTCAACAACATCCCCCTGCAGCTCTACAGGCTGGGGGCAGAGTGGCTGGAAGGCTGCCTGATGGGAAAGGACCTGGGGGTGCTGTGACAGCAGCTGAACATGAGCCAGCAGTGCCCAGGTGGCCAAGAAGGCCAATGCCATCCTGGCCTGTGTCAGCAATGGTGTGGCAGCAGGAGCAGGGCAGGGATTGTCCCCCTGTGCTGGGCACTGGTGAGGCCACACCCCAAATCCTGTGTTCAGTTCTGGTCCCCTCAGGACAGGACAAAAAAGAAACCTAGGTACTGGAGAGTGTCCAGAGAAGGGCAATGGAGCTGTTGAAGGGCCCAACCCAAATTATTCTATCCTATTCTATTCTATTCTATTCTATGCCATGCCATGCCATGCCATTCCATTCTTTGTTCCTACATTCAGGTACTCATTCTCCTTTTTAAACTCATCTGACTGCTCAGAGCACAGCCAAAATCATACCTGATTTGGTTCAGGTTAATAACCACTAATTTGTGACCATAAGGGGATTTTCTGCAGCTTGTATTAAAGATGTAAGAAATCTTGCCATTAGATTCTGAAAAACCATGCAGCAGTCTCTTATTTCAGTGTTACCAACAGAGAGTACTGGTTATTTTGTTGTACTTTTATTAGTATCAGTAAGACTATTGTTTCTTCTGGGTAAAGGCCAAAGGATACTGCTCTTCAGTGGGAAGAGAGGGTGCTCAGCCTTCTGTAATCTCTCATTACATTCTCTTCTGGCCCCCAGAAAGCCTTGAACTGTCCCCTAAAATCTGTAAACCAACAGTGCCTGTACTTGGGTGAGGTCTTGTAATACACAAACTGTGTGGACAATTTGAAATACAAGAATATAGAAACGTAACAGAGAAATGTAACAGCAAACGACAGAAAACATGATCCCTTAGGTGCCGTAGCTGGAGGCTTAGTGGCAGATGATGCTGCAAAATGGCTGCAAGATGAGATATTTACAAAATTGCTTTATGAGAATTTTACACTGCTAATCACAAGGCTCTAATAATAAGTCTTCCCTTACTAATAGAAATCTAAGCACTATCTTGCATTTTCAGATATTGCTTTTGCTAAACTGTGTTGGAAACTTGTAATATTCCTTTTTCATTTCCAAACACGTCTTCATAACTGACAATTTTAGAATTGCCTTAGCCCTTCTGAATATACTAGAAACAGAACTCCTCATTTGATTAATTCTAATCATTTTTAGTTATTATTACTTTTTAACATATATTGGTATAGCAAATTAAATATTATTTATAGCTTTAATTTGTGTTCTGTTTGGATTGTACAATCACAGGACTAACTTAGCTATCACTATTATCATATTGTTTTATACCGCTCCTAAAATTAAAATCCATTCTTGTCTTTAAGTGTTTTATTGTACTTGTCCTTCTTGCTTTGCATTGCATAGTCCATGATTAATTCTGTTAGCCAAGTGCATATGGCCTGCTTGGCTATCATCCATTATCTTCATCATTGTTGCCTCAAAATGAGCACTTTATTATTACTTTTTTCATCTTTCCAATTACCAGATGTGCTTTTGCATTCCCTTACTTTTCCTACTAGATTGAGGTCTACATTTTGAGTAAAAGTCCCAGCTCATTAGTCATTGAAGATTAAGTGATTTTTCCCTGGCTAACTGCAGAAAATTTGAGGATCAGTTCTAGTACTACAGAAATAAGCAACTTCTGAAAAACAGAAGCAAGAATGTCTGGCTGTTCCTCTAGAAAGAAAGCTTCATTTGTTGTCAGAAAATTGGTAGTTTGGCAGATGATTTAGATAAAAGGAAAATTCCCTCTGGAAATCCTGTAACTACATTTGATTCTAGTGTCTTTCTGAAGTCTCACAAGCCTTATCTGAGTTTTGCCCATACATGCTTGTCCTATAACTGATTTCCTGAAACGCATCCGCTCACTACACCCAATTTAAAAATAAATAAATAAGTGAATGAAAAGCCCACACAACCTGAAAAGGTTGTGGAAAGAGTCTATAAGCAGCATCTCTCACTGGGAAAAGCCTCTTGCAAGGTTTCCAGCCCAAATTTTCAGGTTCAGACAACACAGTGTGGTTCAGTGTGCCAACACATGAACACTTCTCTGACTTCATTCAAAGCCCTAGCCATGCAATGTTCATTTAGCCACCAGGTTAACTGAGCTAAATGTGACACACAATAAAACACCTTGACAAAGTAAGGGTAGCTTTTTTTGTTGTTTTTGTTCATTTCAATCATATAATTTAAAGAAAAATAACTTCTTATGCACAAAACAACTCAGTCCACTCCAATATTATTTCTCTAAGTGTCTTAAATATAATTAGGATATTCATTTTTTGTTGCTGATATTTTATAGACCAATTATTCAACATTTAAAAAAAATACTAGAGAACATTTCATATAGCGCCACAAACTCTTCTTACGACATAGATATTTCTAAATGTCCATGATCTTTTTTCTATATAGGTCTTTTGATTAAAAAAAAAATTAAATAAGGGAATATCTATCTCTCAAACCTTTGTACTGTAGATCTGTTTCTAGGCAAGAACTTAATCATTGCTTCACAAAGCAGTGTTGGAACCAGACCTGTGCATGACCTGGGGATACATAAGGGAAATGTTATAAGATAAGTAAGAGAGGAAGCTGGCAGACAAAAACACGCTAGCTTCTGTTTTCTGACCTAAGTATGCTGCTCTGGGCATTTTAGAAAAATCTGTTAATAATCACTTTGAAGGAGGAAGAAAACATTACAACAGGAAAAAATCCCATAAAGGGGTGAGAGAATGTAGGCTGAAATGTTCAGAAGTGATTAGGGTGACAAGTTTCAAACCCCCCACCCCAATATTCTGATTTTCAAGAGAAAGGCATGTAGCTCCCAAAGCTCCAGTGCCTGAATAAAGCAAACAGAGCACTGAGTTGCATAGTACAGGGCAGGTCAGAGGAACTGCTGAAGTGCTGCTACTTACAAGAAAATTTGCAAGATTCTTTAGTGCTCTGGCACTTAGCCCAAGCTTTTAAAAATATTTTTGGGAACTTAATTGTTCAAGTAGCGCTGTATAATTAGCCTGTCTTATGCTGACCACAGCCTCTGAAACTGAGATTCTTTAAACTGTCCCTTTTTGAGCATCTCAGAATTGAGGTTACCTTCTTCCCCTAAAGAAAAAGCTTTGCTCCTCAGGCAAATTCTTCCCCTTGATCTCCCTAGATCTGATGTTAATACCTTCATGCCTCTCTATAGCCTCTTACTCCAGGCACAGTGACATTTACTTCAACAGAGCTCTGCCCAAGTGCTGTGCCGTAGTGACATATCCAGACTTGGTTCTTCTGTGCCTGCAGAAGTAAAAGATGTCCCATATGTATTAAGATGACAGGGCAATGTGTTGAAAACTTCTACATATGAGGAATCTTAAGATATCAAATCAAAAGAGATTGCAGAAATGATAAATGTCATTTATACACTGGCAGGTTAATATCATGGCAATGTCTGGATTTTCATCTAAACATCACCAAGAAAAGTTTGACAAGTCTGGGATAGTATGGCATGGCTATTTCTCTCATTTGGGCTGATATTTGCTTGATCTGCTTTTACCTTAATAAGTTTGCTCTGAGCAGAAGAGCAACTCTGCATCTTCCCTCCTGGCAAAAGATACACAAGATGCCTTTTTATCTCAATGAACAATTTGCATTCTTCTGCAGGAATTCAGAAACTTGCTATTGCTAAAATATCCTCTCTATCTTTTGGTACTGTATTAACAGTGGCAGATTGCCTTTGGTAACCCTTTGTTCTGAAGTTTTAGTAATAAAGTGTCTGGGTACAAAACTTTGTCATATTATGTTTTGAAGATTTTGTAGCAGCAGAAAGTGGAGTGTGTCTGTGAGCACTTATAATGGAGAAAAGCTAAGTGATAAAGTGCACCTTTAACATAATGACAGTAATTCAGTCTCAGACAGTGAATGCTATTATACCCTCTTTTAAAGACTAAAATCAGTCAATTGAAATGACAATTATGATAATTCTCATGTAATGAAGATTATTTTGAAACAAAAATCTTTTTTGTTGTGTGTGCCTGTGAGTGTGTGTGCATTTACTGGACTCAAGTACAATCTTAAAATTCTCCTCAGCTAGAAATTCTATACAAATATAACAGTATTTTCTAACCATTTTGCTGGTTTCAGTTGATATTTAGTGCAAATTGATTTCTTTCAAAAAATCATAGAATCATAAGGGTTGGAAAATATCTCCAAGATTATCTGTACAGATCCTTAGATGAAATTCTCTGAACATACAGCTTGGAGAAATGGGCAGCCTTAACAAAGCATGGCCTGAATTTGCCACAGCTTTCTTCAATCAGTGCAAAACCAGCACAGGTTAGCTTGGTCAGTCTTAGAATATGACATGATACTGCCTCCCCAGAGCTCCCCATGTATGTACCCTGTGTTTTATCTTACCTTTCGAAGGGAAACTGCTGTGAGCTTCTAATGCAGCACATAGGTAATTAAAAGTGAACAGTAGTTCCAGAAAATATTGCTCTAACTAGGAGTCAGTCTGTGATGGGTGTCCTGTCACAGTAATCTGAGTTCAAGTGAGAAGACACCAACCATCTGAATTTAGTTCTCCTATGGGTTAAATTTTCAATAAAGTCTAAGGGAAGTCTAATCCTACAAAACTACAACCAAATTTATAATTTTTCTCATGTTCCTTTGAAGCACTCATTCTGTTTTAACAAATCAAGGCACTCAGAAACACTGTACAGCAGAAGCAAGGTGACACAAAAGCCTCAACAAAGACATGAACGTACAGGAAACTCAAATGGAAAGGAAGATAAAGAAAAGATTTGCTGGGGCAGAGGGGGTAATAAACAAAATAAGGACGAGATGACCATAGGCCTCCATGGTCTGATGTGAATGTTACACAGAGCTCCTGCCTTATGAAACAGTTCTGATCCAAAATACAGCAAATATTATTATTAAGATTGCAAAAGACATTGGAGAGATACAGGTATATTTTAGTCAAACAAGAAAGATGTTTGTTAGCAAATGTATCTACACATTTTGTATACTACTGGCTGTTTCGATTCTTCTGAATCTCATAAAGATACTTCTCACTCTACAAAATATTTTAGGAAAATGTAAATTATGGCAGTACTGAAAAATGTCCTTTTGTTCAAGATTTTCTACTTTCCATTGCTCTGTTGATTTAAAAGTAGAGAACTAATGATGAACCTCACAGATACTGCCCCAGAGATTTCCTTAAGCCAGGTGACAGCTTACCTGTAGTGCCTAGCAGTGACATAGGGTGCATCCCTTCTTTGCTGAGGGATGGTAATTAAAATCAGGTGATTCTGTATTTTTTTTATTAGCAGAGCCTTTTTCATGTGAACTATCCTAAAAGTGAAGTTCATATTAATAAAGCTGGTTATTTCTGGTTAATAAAGAAGGTTATTTCTTCTTAGACCTGACCTAGTTCTAATAATTTGCCATTCAAAAGATGCAGAACTTAGATCTTTGCAGGAAGTTGTTACAATTCACTGTGAACAGTGGCCTAAAAGGGTTGCTGTATGCAGTCAAATACATTGGCACAGTAGGGAAATGTGATCTTTTCTAAGGCTATTATTCTAATCATTTCATCTAGTCCCTTGTCCAAATATGATATGCACTGGCACAAAGTTAATTTAATTTTTTTAATCCCTGCAACAGTACAAAAACCCGTGACAAAGCAGGGTGTCAAACATGTGCTTTTAGGAAGTCCTTAATTGCCTGTTAATTGTGGATTGCAATTGTGTCAAAAAAGAATGATCTAGATGACATTGCTCTGCTGACTGTTTTGTGATGATGTTTAATAGCTGGAAGGCCAAAGGCAGTACCTGGCATTCACTTTAAATATGCCTTAGTACTGAGTACAGCTTCACATCATGAAACGTATTTCAGTCATGAACAGCTGATTGTACCCTTACACACACTCTTTTTTCCTGATTTTTAAATAATGTCTTGGCCCTGATCCCGACAATAAACTTCACCCTGGCTCTACATGAGTCCCTGATGGAGTAGTGAGGACTTCAGCTGGAAAGCTTGTCAGGGTGCCTTCTCGGGCTTGAATAGCCAGGGTGCCTCCTCATGCCTGAATCCACGGCAGTACAACGGCCCCAGGACTAGCTAATGAAATTGCTGGGCAGATTCTAAAAGTAGTGTCTAAATCCTCCAGGCCAAACTCTGCCCTGGCCTCACATCAGAAACCGCAGAAGAGAACTCAGCTGGCTGTCCTCTCCTCTCCTCCCTCTGCTGTTCCTGAGGAAAAGGAACAAAGCCTTGGTCTTCTAGCCTCTCCAGAAAGCTGCATCGTACCTGAGGGTCTGATATAAGGACCCACGGGAGCAGGCTGAACCAATTCTCCTCTTTCTCCATCCTTAGCTGGTGACCAATACTGATGCTGAGAGCCCCAGAGACGTGCATGTGCTCAGCAGCCGTTTCAGTGAGTCAGGCACTCAAAGACACCAGCAGTCCAGGCCCATGTACTCATGCAGCACTTTGGCTTCAAGCCTCCTTGCAAACTCCTCACCACATTACTGACAGATCTCCCTACCTGTATTGTCCTGAAGGGAAAACTAAGGGAGGTAATTAGAGACTTGTAATGAAGTAACATCTGATGACCTGCAGCCCAATCTGCTATCTGGGTCAATAAATAGATTATGTCCTTAGACTGACTAATTGTAGGCACCTAATTGTATTAACACAAAAGCAGTGATTCACGCAGTGGCAAAGAAGTGTTCACCCAGCAGTCCTTCCCTCTTGGAAAATTACGTCACCCCAGGGCTCTGATTCATGATCCCTGTCAGATTTAACTGTGCCAACTAAAGAAAAGGCTGCTACTCCTGTCACAGCTAAGTCTGAACACCCCTGCTAAGGAATGAAACAGCAAATATTCTCCCTTATTAAGGACAAAATACAGCACTTCACATTATCGTGGAAAAACACTGTAAGCCCAAGACTGAAAATAGGTAACATGTTATTTTCATTATATGCAAGAAGACGGAACAAATCACTGCCCATTCCTGCCTCAGTTTCTCTCTACATTGAAGGAATTGTTAAAATAGAACTTAAATGAGCAACTGAATGTTCAACCTCATCCTGAGCTGGTGGACTGAATGTTGGCTGGTCACACAGAGTAGATTGGAAATTCCACCCTTGAAGTCAATAAATATTTAAGAGGGGAAAAGAAAACTCTACTACAATGCTTCAGACTTACTACAGTGCAAACTGATCTAAATAATTTCAGCTCAGATAAGCAGATTTTAATTGAGGGATTCTGTCAGAGTTTATTTCTTTGCTGATATTTTTAGCTAAAATTATCCAGTTTATGAACGGAAAATATCTAATATTTCTGTGGCAAATATCGACAAATTTAAATTTTGACCAAATAAGAAGGTTCTGAAATTGAAGTCCACAGAAATGTGTATTTTGATGGTTTTTTTGAAACTTTGTGTTGTGGGGAGAAAGATTGCAATTGCCTGAAGGACTAAAATTCACCAAATAGTTCTTGACAATAACTAAATGCATTCTCCTATAGGGAAGATTGGTTCCATTACTATAGACTTAATGCTGGAAAAAATCTTTTAAGCCTCAAGTGTTTAAGATTTAGCTTTTTTAATTATTTCCCCTTCCTCCCCCACACATTATTGCTGGCTCAGAAGTTCATGTGTCTTTTACTGAGTTTGAAACAATGTTTTGGGCACTAAGGAATAAAAAAAATCACACACCAAAACAAAACCAAACCTCAGATATTACTGTCTCATAGGCTGAAATGCAAAGCAAGTGTATTCCATCAGAAATACATGCTTTCCCTCCTCTATTACAGGCACTCGTCAGTATAAAAATTCTATTTGAAAATTTAGACAAGCACTACATTCTGTAGACCTGAGTTTTAACAGAGTAACATGATGAATTTCATAAGCATCAGCATAAATATGAGTGCAGATTGCCTGGGTTCGTATGCAGCTACATCCATTCTTCAAACTTTTTTTTAACCTACCTTGTGGCTAATGACCTCAGGTGGGAATATGAGAGTATTGCATTTAAAAACCAGGAAACTTACAGGCACAAGCCAAATACAGGTTTTCTGCCGTTCTATGTGCTCTGAAGAGACAGACGAAAATCAGAAACTGAATCAGAACATCTTCAACTTATTTTTGCTAGAGCTGGAGTGAGCAGAACAACAATTGGTTTTTTGATTTTCCATTACAGCAGTCTGACAAAAGTAAAATACAGTGCTGGACACTGAGTTCTAAAACACTGTAGAGGCTGAGCATTCTGCAATTGATCTTTGCTCTTTTAGAGAGGGCTTTGACACCACAGCCCTGGGAGAGACAGCTGGAGAGGGATCCACACTCCCTGCTTTAGCATCTTTCATCCCAGGGGCCCACAGTCACAACCTCAGGAGCACCCAGAGCCTCTGCAGAATACCAGCTCCCACCAGGAAGCTCAGGGTCAACAGTTGCTAATCATCAACTCATCAGCTTTTTTTTCTGCTAAACTTTGCCAACCCAGGAAACAGTTGTTTTCAGGTTGCTTTGAGATCAAATATCTTCTAGGCACTTGTGGCAGTGTGTTAATTTAATCGGTTAGGCTTTCTATACTTTTGTACTTGTTGGGTTCCCTGTATCCCACCCCTCGATTGTTCCTTTGTTTAACTCACATGACTCCGGCACCTGTCATGAGGCACACAGTTAGATGCCTGTCATTTCTCCCGCCTTTGTAAATCCCTCCTATTTTTCCCCTGATTAGTCCAAGCGATGTTCTATTACACCTGTATCCCCTGGCAACCTGCCTCGGTTGGCTGGCAGTGGCTGGCCACCCCCTTTGTCCCCCCTCCAAATCCTTCGGACAAAAACCCCCCGCACCCCTCTCCCCCCGAGCAGTTTCAGGCTGAGGAGGTGTTTGCAATAAACCCTCTGTTCGTCTGAAATTGTTTCCTCCTTTCTTTCCACTGCCCGTCGAGTCTCCATCGCTCACATAAGCCTCTGCCAGGCAAAGAACCCACGGGAGTCAGAACTGCTTGTGAGCCTGCAGACTGACCCCCTAACACTCTGTCGCTGTGTCTGGGCCAGCGGCGACAGAGCCCGTTGGCTCTCTGTGAGCACACCGACGGAGGCACTGGGAAATAACACTCTGACTGAGACTTTACCATTAAAGATAGTAAATTGATATTGTATCAAAAATAGTAATAAAAGCCCCTTACATAATTTTGCATTTTTATACACTTAAAGAATGTCAATTTATTGAAAAAAAAAGAAAAAAATTACAGTCTACTTACATCCAGCAGAGTAAGCCAATAATAATGATGTATTTTACAATGTATGAACTTTGCCATGTGCTGTAGAGGTATCAAAAAATCAATACAGCTAAATTGACAGGTTTGTCAATGATTGAAATTAATTTCCTTTTTTGTGGTACTTCACTAAACTGAATTCCATAGTGTCATATTAATTAACACCCCACTCAGATGGTCTGTCTAGATGGAAAACGACTAGGTTATCTCTGGGCAATTTCAGTGAAAAAATTGTGTTAGAAGCAGAATAAAACAGTGGAAGATATTCACATGGAGACACAAATTATTTACTTAATAATGTAATTGGCAAGGTAATTAAATAATCAAGGTTAAAATTTCCCGAAGACTCCAGTCATTTTCAGCTGGACTCTAAGGACTTAGTGTTTTCTGAAAATGTAGATTTATGACATTTCAGAAAATCCATGTCTGAGGCAGAGTCACAGTCTTTGAGCAGAAGAAGGTCATAAGACCCACTAATTCATTTATAAAGTTACCAGCACACTGACTAAACTGGGTAGCTGTGTTTCATGGAACTCAGAGAATTAAAAACAAACAAACAAGCAAAGAACCAACCAACCAAAACAAAACAAAACAAAAAAAAACAACCACAGAAACAGAACTTAAACAGGGTTAGAGAGGAAAGTCCTTTGCAGTTTCTGAATATAAACTTGTGGAGGTGCTCAAATTAATATTTAAAAAGTGTAAGACGAAGTTTAGAGGGTTGGACTGCAACTGTCATGAAATCCTATGAAGATAAAAGGGATCAGAGCTATTAGCTGTGATATGCAGTTCTAGTTTTGTTTTTGGGAATTTGGAGAATTTAATTTGAAAGACCTTTGTTTTTTCTCTTTTTTTCCTATTTACATTCCAGACAACAAGAAGTATGGGGGTATTATTCAGAGTAAATATTTTGTTATTTGCAATTCTAGATCTGCAGCTGAAAGCAAGCAGCTGGATCAGAGATCCTCTGAGACAGATGCTAAGGACCATGTTTTTCACCTTGGTCTTTTGGGCCATGCCCTTAATTGGAGCTTAGTGTCCCATTAATGGTTCTGCCTCCTGGGATTTTTATGACCATTTCAGAAGTGCAGTTTCTGCCTAATGTACTGCTGAACAACAAAGAGTCCTTGTAGTTGTATCCCAAAGGCCCCCCTATTAAATATACAGCAGTTCTCAATTAACCTGATGTTTAAAAACCACAATAGCTCTAAAGGCTATCTGCTTTGCAAAGCCCCTGGTCTAAACTGATAGTATTTAATTTTCCCCTAATGCAATTCTGTCCATATGCAAAGACCATCTTGCATATGACACTAATAGTTGACTTTGTGCTTTGTTGTGGCCAGGAGAACCAATCTCTGTATCCATGAGTATCGGTTTCAAGGCATTAGGATACTGAAATTAACCTTGATTGTATCTCAGAGTTCAAAGTAGCTGCAGGTTTGAAGAGTAACCACAAGTTCCTATGAAGTTTAAGCCACTGCAGGAATTGTGTAACAGCTCTTTCTGAGAGACTGGGAGGGTGGATTTAAAAAAGAAGATGATAAATTCACTAATTTCAGCAGCAGTGTGAAAAGACAGAGCTGAAATGATTCCTTTCTCAGGAAAGTGAATTCTACTTTCTGAAACGCCTGTGACAAGCCAAATCTTACAAAAGACCAATTATTTAACCACAAAAATACACAGACAACTATGTTAAAAAGTAGACTTCCCAAGGTAAAAGTAGGTTTTAAGTAAGGAAACTTATGCAAGCTGTTAATATTTCTACATGCTCAAAAAAAAAAATTTCTAAGCTTTCTAGTACACTTGCTCCAACTTCAGTTTCAAAAAGGGTGATGACATAGCCACAAAGTGTATTTAGCTGCTGATCCTCTGAATTTACTGAAGCAAGTAGAGATAAAATACATAAAGTCTGCACATGTTCAAAGCAAATGGCTCAGCAACAGCTATATATTTGCACATGTCTAGTACAGGAAATTAAAAGCTTTCCCTTGTTGCTTACCTGAATTTCTGAGACTTAGGCTCCTAGCATGCTCTCCTAATATGGTTCTGAGATGCCTTCCTTGCTGACTTATTCTCTATTTCAAGTGGAAAACCATATCAATGGGAATCTGCTTTCCTACAAAAAGCAGAACAGAGCAATGTTTGCAAAGTTATGGGAGAGGAAAAAAACCACAAAGAACAAAACAAAGACATGAAAGCAAACAGTGTGTCCATTCTTCATCCACAACCCCATCATTCAGCAGCACACGAGATTTCTCTCTGCCCTCTGCTGAAAAACATCTCCTGAGCTTTCGAGAAACCAAAGTGAAATTTTGAAAATCTAAAGTTTAAATAAAAACCAAACAAACAGAACCAAAAAAAACCCTGTGAAAATTAATCTGTGAGAATGCAATTTGTTTCCAGAAAGAAAGCTTTTAGCAAAAGGAAAACAACTACCAAGCACTCTGCCAAGGGAGAGACAAGCATAGTTGTCTTGGCACTGAATTAAGTCTCTGGAGATACCAGTTCAGAGCAACAGGTTTTTGTGTGAGCCCAGTGTCAAAAACACCAGCTACTAGAACATGAGGATCAGAGACTTTGATTTCTTTAAATAACTAAATTTAGTTCTTGTTACTAAAGTATAAGTTTAAAGGAGTGTGCTAAGGGAAGCAGATACTGGAGGGGGTGAGAGGGAGCAGAAATGACATTAGTTCTGGGCTGTGATTTAGTACATTTCTATGAATAGATTAACTCTGAAATTCATTCCACTAAATAATTCCCTACAACCAATAGCTTTCAGGTTCTGATTCATCATCCCAAAGCTATAAAAAACGATAAGGCTAATTTGAGGTCCTTCTCCAAAAATAAGGTCCAGCTGAGCACAGAGAGATACAATTTGTTGTAGAGAAGGAAAGATGTAGGCTGACCATAGAGAATGGAATGTACTCACCATCAATGGCAGGAAAGTGCCTCCTAGTGAGAAGGGGAGTCTAGGTAAAGGTTATCAACATCTCCAAAATCTTAAGAATACATTGCTCTGGTTCTTAGCACTTTTGTTCTGGCTCCTAAACTGTTGTTTGAGCACTGCTCAAAATAAGCCAGCCAAACAACAACAGCTTAAAACCACAAACACTGCCCTCTTTCTCTTTACTGCTCCTTCCACTACAAGTCATCTAACATTTTTCTATATGTTTACAGCTTGCTGATTTAATTTATCAACCCAGCAAGGAGATATGCTGTTCAACATCTCTGCTGGTGACGTGGACAATGGGATCAAATGCACCTTTAGCAAGTTTGCCAATGACACCAAGCTGTGTGGTGCCATTGATACGATGGAGAGAAGAGATTCCATCCAGAGGGACCTTTACAGGCTTGAGATCTGGGCAAACCTCATGGAGTTTAACAAGGCCAAATGCAAGGTCTTGAACCTGGGTCAGGGCAATCCCATGCACAAATACAGGCTGGGCAGCAGGGAATTGAGAGGAGCCCTGAAGAGAAGGACTTGAGGGTGCTGGTGGATGAGAGGCAGCACACGACCCAGCAATGTGTGCTTAGAGCCCAGAAAGCCAATTGTATCCTGATCTGTAGCAACATAAGCATGACCAGCAGGTCAAGGCAGCTGATTCTCCCCCTCTACTCCTCTTTTGAGGCCCATTCTGCAGTACTGTGTCCATCTCTGGAGCCTCAACACAAGAAGGAGGTGGTCCTGTTGGAGTGAGTCTAGAGGAGCACAAATTCAGCCGAGGAATACCTACCTACTTTTTGTTGCTGTTTTCATTTCTGAGTGAGCTAAACTGACTAACTCAAACACCCGATACAAACTCATCCTAAACTAAGCAACATATGTGCAGTTCTGAACCAGACTACGAGTTAGGGTACAGGAAAGTTAAGCTTCACTCCTTGACCATGATGATCTAATACTTTGGCTCAGATTGTCCTGAAAATATGCCTTGTGACACAGAAAACTATAATGACTTCAAGGTATTCCAGTGAAAATTTTGGTGAACTTATACCTCAAAATTATCGAACGGAGGAGGTCCCACTAAGCCAACTAAATTGATGAATCAACAGGGGACAAACCATGAGAAGAAAAATGGATTTACCTAGCATAAAGAGATGACTTATCACAACAAAATATGGAACAATTGTCAAGCTTGTCCATGGGAGGGGAGCAGAGTACACAGCTCAGCAGGAAAAAAAAAAAAGGTGGCAAAAAAAGCAAAAGTTGCTGGTCATGGTTTAGAGCTTCACTTGGTGCTTTCATGCTCACCCACCTCTTATCTAAATGCCTGCAGTCACCTCAGTGCATTTCCAATAACTTCTCTGTGAGGTAGCTAAGATTTCCCATGTCTTGCAGATGGTGAATTGAAACTAAGAGTACTCAAATAAAAAAATGCAGATCTTCCTGGAATGTGAAGTAAAGACCTACCATGTTCTCTGGTTTTAACAAATAAGGACAAGTTTCTCCTGGTTCTGAAGGCAATAAATGAAGGAGGTTAATGATAGAACTTACATCAAAAATCCATGCTCACCACACTCCTCACAGAAGCCTTGATTTTTCAATGCATACTGTGTTCCTTCACCATGTTTGTATTATTAAACAAAATTTGTAGTGTTAAAGATTTTAAAGAAAAAGACTTCAGTTAAGCACATTGAGAAAGCAGCAAATGCACTTCAAGCAGAAAGCTGCCTTTATCATTATAATAATAGTATGGAAGAGCTTCATGAAAAAAAAATCAAGTGTACAAATTATCCGACATTCATTCCGTGACATCCTGACAGCTATGTTAGTCCTGATAAAAATATCCAGGAGGACGGCACATTGCAGATGGCACTTCATAATGCATTCACTTAAAAGCAGTCACTCCCTACCTCAGAGAGAGCGCAGCTTGATGAGGGCCATAGGACACTTGGTTCACCCAGTAAAAGCTGCTTGATGAGGGTGTCTTTAGTTAGTTAGTTAGTAACTTATTCATTCATTCATCTTATGCAGAAAAATTTGATGAAACTTGAAGAAAAAATCATAGCCTTGCACCTTCTTTGTGAAATTCAGAATCCAGAATCTTGTTCAAATAATGTCTGCTTCTCTGAAAATTGCAAGTGGGAAAAATGGGTTAAATTGCCCTACAGTTTCACCTCTGGAAACATGAGCTCAAACCTTACTTCCTATAGGCTACCATTGGAATGATTGACTATTTGTCAGTGCCACAAAGCCAATAAATTACTGGGCAACCTGATAGGATTGATTGTCAAAAGATGCCCAGAAATGGAATATCCTGTCCAGGATGAGGTGCCTAAGCAAAACCCTGTAAGTGACCTTCAGGAACAGTCCATCTCACAGCCCACCCTGCTTTTATTTCCATTCTGCTTTTCAAAAGAAAACTAGCTTGCCTATAATATCATACAGAAGAAGATGTTAATAAGTACCAAGTACAGAATATAATTTTCTTAGCAAACAAGATGTCAACTCAACAGCACAAATGTCATATTTACATTCATCTTATTAAGATTTATACCATTTAATGCTGGGCTTTAAGAATTACACTATAAATGGAATATAATTTTCATATAAAAGGGACAGTATATTTTTAAATCAAGCCTGTAGAAACTCACTCATCAGTGGTTTATGAAACTTGAGTACACTGATGCTTCAGTACTCAATTAATGTCAGGCAATATGGATTTCAATCTGGCTTGAAATATATTTAAACAAATGAACTAGATACAAATGCTGGCTCTTTGGCCAGTCAGAGCTAAAAATCCATTTTCTACCCCATTTATAATAAGAAATAATCTGAATGTAATTTATCTAAAGCACAATATGTTTCCCTAATTTTTACATGTAACCGTTACTTATAGTTTAAGTAATAGTTATATCCACAGATCTTAGTGCACTTAATTGAAAATGCATGGTATTAAAACATAAGGCTCCATCCTTCAAAAATAAAAGCATTATTCTAAGGAATAGTTGAAGTGGGGTAGCAGGGGCTGGGAATAGGCAAAGGAAGGAAACCTTAACAAAAATCCTTAAATGCAAACATTTTTTCCCATTTATGTTATATTAGGATTGTTTTTGAATAAAATTAGTCTCTCTCAGCCCCATATTTCAGTTTAGATTACAAAATCCTCTCATCTGATTGTCACATTTTACGCTGGAGTCAAATCCTTCTGCAGCAGAGTGACATGTCAAGGGTGACAATGACAAATTGTCACTAAGTAAGGAATAACACATGACAGGGCGTTCGGCCATAATGAGATATATGCATGCCTTGAGAGCGTTTGCAGGCATGAGGCTGAAGGGCGATTGCTCCCAGCACTCATAATGTTGCTAGGTCTCATTAAGACTTTACATGCACTGGAATAGATTTCCAGTGATTAAAAGAAAAAAAAAATTATGAATGAGTAAATCATGGCAGTGAGTTTCATTTTTATTCATACTTCTTTCGAAATGTATATGGTTTATAAGGCCAGGCTGAAAAAGGAGAAAGGGTCTTTTATCCCTCTTTTAAACTTTTAATGTTACTGTCCATCATGGCAACATACAAGTTCCATCCCCTCTAAATGAATAGCCACAGTGAAATCTTTGGCCTAATGGACTTGATGGTGCTCCCTGACACATACTCGTTTGTAGCCATAAACTTTACATGGGCTAGGTGTTGCTCTTCAAATATATAATGATTTTATTAATGTCTTTTTTTGTTGGTGTGGGTTTGGATGTAATACAGGGGCATGTCAAAGTTCGTGGAAAGGTTTTTAACTTATCCTTTGTGATTTGGTTTCTAATGATTTTTTAAACTTAGTACCTCTTAATTAATAATAAGCACAACCGGTAAATCCTGACAAGACTCTCATAACATAGAAACTTTTATGAAGAAGGTCAGGGCTGTGGTTAAAAGGACATAGGAAGTCATATATTCAGCTTGGTCAGTGTCTCTCACCACCAGAGAAGGAAGATGAAATGTTGTTATGGGGCTCACTGAAGTCCTCACTCACTATAGATCTGTTTGATCCAGGATTCAGGGCAAGATGAAGGACAGTTGTTTGTGCAGAAAAAAAATTAAGTCAGATAGCAAGAAGTGTGTAGTACTTATGGTCCCCATACTGTCAAGAGCAGGTTGACTGACCTTTCCATGTCCCATTTTCCTTGATTAAAAAAGGCTGCCATGAAATTTAATTTCTCCACCATCTGTAGAGCACACAGGGCTTTTGAGACTAAGAATAGCCCCAATTCAGATTGCAAAACTTCTTGGTATTAATTTCAATGTATGAGGAGTTTGTCACCATAAACAATAGCAGTCAGTGATTTTTCTCCCACTCAAGAGGAAAAAAAAAAACCTAATTTTTGTCGAAATGTGAAAAACAAAATCTCATCCCATTCTCCCCTAAAAAATCTATGTTGTCTCATTTTGTTTTTAAAAATGAAGAGGCACCAGCAACTTTGTGGATACATGTCAGATGTCTCAATATTTACAAAATTGAAGTGTTACTCTCAGATTTTACCACTGAAGTAAGCAAGTTGGTGATAGTATGTTGTACCTTTTGTCCAATCTATGCAACATTAGGAGCATCTTATTCTAAACAGAATTCCTTAATCTCTCTAAAGGAAAGGAAAAAATATCATGACAGACAGTAAAGTGGAAGAAAAGATGACTGCTTTGAAAGAGGGAAAACAAAATCAGCCCCGGAGTCCAGGCACTGAGACTGTTGTCTGTGCTTGGATGCCTCACACAAGGGCACAGGCTTGTTAAAACAAACCTTTGTGTCAAATCATTTCATTAGTCACAGTAATAATTAGTGTTCCTATAACATCAGTCACTTAAGAGCTTCACAGACCCTTCACAGAAAAACTCTTTCTATTTTGCTACCAGATATGCCTCTAGAAGTTCTAGAGGACTTATGAACTCAGCTCAATCCATGGCAGCAAGAGGGAAGACAGAAGTCTCAGATATAAGAAATTTTTCCAGCATGATATTCTTCTGGATATCCCCAACTTGCTTCCCAGATCTCAGTCACAATAATGTATAAAACCAGAACTGACCCTGAAAGCCTTTAAGTTTGGATTTGAGATAGAAAAGAATCCATGGGTGCTACTGCATTGCTACTAACAAGGCAAATCAGAGACTTTCCATTCAAGAAAACAGAGCCTATCAGATTGGCCTCAGGCCTTGGATTCAAACCCCTACCCACTTAAATCACTCCTGCTGAGGTATCCTTCTTCCTGCCAAGGAGAGCAGTTTGTGCCCTTACCCCTCATCCAGCATGTCCCCAGCTATACATTTCAGCCTCTAAACAGCAGTGCCAGTCACCAGCCTCAGCTCTCCCATTCAAACAATAAAGTCACAGGCCTCTTGGATCAGGGAACAGCCCCTATGGCTGGAGCTGACAACCTTGGATTCGTTGCTCTCACGGCAATAAATGAGTTATGCAAGTACATAAATTTCAATTACTCACTGCTTTGGAAAGGGATTTCTGGATTGTATTATCTGTGGTTATATCCTTGGCAGTAGGGCCACCCAGGCATTTTTCAAACAAGAGCGACACCTGGATTGTAGCATTCACTGGCATGGGCTGGTTTGTGCTTGCAACCCTTAACTGTCCCACAGAAATATGTTTCACAGATGGGATGGTCATTGAAACAAACTGGGAAGTGAACATGATGATGGCAGTTTTATGCATTGGCAACTTGTCTGTTTTAATTTTAGACTTCCTTGATGGCTGTGTTGGCCCTTGACAGCCATGGCCCCTGGATATTGCAGAACAGATTTTTTTTTTATTATTTTTTAGAGTGTGCCATTTATACTTATTATATCCTAGCTTTTTACAAAATAATGCAATTGCTGGTGCTATTTATGGAGAAAAATTACAACAATGAGTTTAATTTTCAATTTGCACCCATGAACTCTAATCTGCTTTAATATATTGACATTGTTGTTTGCATGAGGCTTATCCCAGAACAAACACACAAGGAGAAGTCCATGTTGGGTACAGCAGAGTATGGGGACATGCCCACAAGTGTTGGGGTGTTAACCTTTCTGACCTTTCTGAAGATACCACAGTATCTTCCTCTGCATCACAGGAAGCACATCAGGCTCTAGGAATTGTCCAGGTCCTTGAGAAGACACATTAATGTCCAAGAGAAATGTTGTTGGCAGAGTGGATGTAGGAAACATGACTGAACAGATTTATATGCAGATCTGGGGCTGGTCAGCTTGGGTTCAGAAGTGAAGGGAAGGATCTTCTGAGAACTTTCCAGCTTCAGGAGTGTAAGACCTGGTGGATCCTGAAAGAGAAACAATAACAGTAGATACGGGAGGCCAAGTGCTTCTAGAGGTCCAATCTGCTCACTGTTTACCTCAAAAAACTCAATACTACTAACCAAAGCCTCAGGGAGTTAACTGGACTCAAATAAATGAAGCTGCAGTAGCCAAGGAATTTTGAACCCAAGGAAGGTGTGAATCCATTCTCAAAAGTATGAGCAGAGAGGAAAACATAGGGAAAAAGGGAAAATGAAATTGCAGCAGGAACCTGCATGTAGGCCCTCTACCCGTGTATAGGCTATCATATTTTGAACACATTTAGATACCAAAATATACTGAGCAAATGAAGTTTGGTTTTGATTATTTACATTCCTTTATGTTGCCAAGTAAAAGCAAAGCTTTTTCTTGTTCAAGCAGCCAGTACAGACAGGGGTCTTAGTTAAGGTAAAGTGCTATAAATGACTAATCAAAAAGAAAGTGGAAAAGACCAACATTCTGAAATGAAAATGTTTTGCTTCTCCTGAGTGACTTTAAAACATGTCTGGAAAGTAGATCCTAGACTCTTTCCATCTGGTGTTATAGTTTTCCACCTTTGTAGTCTATGATAATTATGTAAAGCTTACACTGAGGTGAGAAAAGGCTCACAGAAATGCTCAACAAGTTTCTAATGGCGATTTTCTGCTATTTTCTGCACTCACTCCATCCCTGTTTCCTGAATTGGATACAGCTACCTGGGAGAGTGGGTAAGGAAAAGTCCAGTGTGCATAGATGATTTCTCCAGATTTACCAGTTTTGTAGCTGAGGATTGAAGCTAAAAAATGTATGCACTCCTACAGTGCAGAACACTGTGGCTCTCTGAAGAAGGAGGCCTCTAGGAAAGGGATTTCTGGATTGTCCATCCGCTGCCACCAGAGCTCTGCCCAGGGGCTGCCAGCTCAGCACAGAAAAGCAGGCAGCAAGGGGAGAAAGGAGCACAGCAAAGGGTTCTGCAGACCAGACAGTGCAACATTTGAGCCCTGAAGTTGAGCAGTACTCAGGGAGCTACAGCACTCCTTGTGACAGACAGGAGGAAGGCCGAAGCCTTATCACAACAGTAGTTTCAGCCAGGCCAAGTCCAGGGAACAGGAAAAATAGTATGAAGTGATTTTCCCAGCACCTCCAGCCAAGCTTAAAATTTTGCTTAAATGGGAATTGAGTCTTGAGCCTTCAGACAGAAACCTCTTTGAGCTGAGAGTGAACCAGAAACTGTTCTAGGGTTGTCTCTTTTTTTAGTTTGGATGTGTTACTAACACAGTATAACGCTACAGTCAGCTACACATCATCCCAACTGTAAAAATTAAGAAGAGCTGTTGAATGTCAAGTGATGAAGCACAAAGTGTCACAACTTCAAAAGTCCTGTTTCTCTGGCAATATTTACTTATTCACATGACACATTAACATATGTAATAAGTACATAAAAGAACAAATGTCATATGGAGAAGTCAATATGTACCCACAATATACTGAACAGTATTAGGAAAACCTTCGACTGTTTTAATTTCATGATTTATATACCTGAAAAATAATGCCAATGCTGCAATAGCAGCCTTTCCTCCTGTGACTGTAGAGAACTTAGCACTATCTGGGTTCATGACTATTACTCCTCTTTTCTGCCTGAACACACCTTATAGAGAAGAGTTTCCTTTTCACAGAATTTCTAAAGGAGTTATGGGGAAGAAAAAAAAATAGAGCTATAAAGAAGAGCTGTTCTTTGGGAAGTTATTTTGAGCACTTTAGCTTTGCTAGCAAAGGCTCATCCCATCAGTCCTTAACTTATATAAACCATGCCCATTATTAAACCATGAGGATGACACAGAATTATTGTGTAAGATTATGATCAGATCTCAGAAGTTCATTGTATCTCAGCTAATTCACTGGCATACACTTAACTGATTTTTTTTTGCTTCCAAATTATGTCTGATGTCCATTGCATGTGTCATATGGCAAACATCAGCCAGTTCTGCAAAAGCTGTTTCTAAACATGTTTGGTTAGATTGTTTTTAAAGCAAGTTCATTTCCTCTGCCAAATTTGAAGAATAGACAGCCTGACATGTATGCAGCATTTCAGCTTCACGGTCAATAGTCTTCATTCATTATTTGGGTGTGAAAATAAAGTGTAAGAAATGAAATGCTGCTACAGGCTTCCCTACATCTGATACTAGTAATCAGTTTCTCCAATGAGAATATTTTGGGGTCGGTGAATATGCAAAGAAAATAAAAACACAAAGGCAAATGATGCAAATATATGAGACAGGTAAAAATAAAACAAGAAATTTAAAAAATTTGCAGTATATTTTAGGCTGGTACATCTTAAATCTGAACTCATTTCTCATCCAAAAGAATAAAGATTTTACTGCTATTCATCTACTAAGTTACAACAGATACATTTGCCATATTAAGCTTCTAAAGAGTGTGCAGATCCTTGGGTGAATAAATCTCCCAAATTTTAAACTGGCAGAACAGTAGCAAAGATGCTGACTATGTGGTATTAGTTAAATAAACTAATACATTTCACAACTGAACTGAGACTCTCACTGTTACCCTCAGTCTTGAACTTCGACTTGACCTAATCCCATATCAACTGATAACAGTTTACCATCTGTCCTTGGTCAGCCCAATGGAAGACTTCAAAGGATAGAATTAATAGCATATAGTTTGGCCTTGACATACAGACTGTATCTGTTCTTACTTAAAGAACAATAAAACCTTGTATTTAATTTTTTTTTCTTTCTTTCTTCTTTTTTTTTTTTTTTTTAACAGATGGAGGGCTGGTGTCTTATTCCATTCTGTCACCCCATCTGGACGCCTTAAATGTGATACTAAGGGAAGCATGGGGTGAGCCCACCAAAAGCTCAATTCAAGTTGAGATACAGTGAGAAAGGAAAGAAAATAGACTGATACCAATCTTGCATCATGGCAAAATAAAGGCACTTAAGGCTGTCATAGAGGAATGCGAAGAAGAAATCAACATGGACGCCTGAACATAACAATGCAGGATTGGAGTTCACTTTAAGTTCTCAAAAAAGTATAGGTGCTTCATTAGCACGACCTTATAGAAAATAAATGTTTTTGTCCACCAATTTATGTGTCACTTTGCAAACCAGCAAGCTACAAGCCTAAAAATTACAGGAATCATTTTCTGCTTACTATTCCTCCTGAGGCCTCACCAGAGGAAAACCTGCCTTGGGGAGTTCAAAGAATATGTTTTACTCTCATTGCAAAATCACTGGTTTTCTCTTTCTATATGATCCCTTCATTGTAACCTAGAGTTCAAAAGATGTTGTTTGGGGTTTTTGTGAAATACGTCAATGCTTTAATACAATAATGGCATCTTTTAGCTCAGAGTGGTAGATTTAGCTAACATTTTTTAAGGGTTGAAGGATCCCTAAAATCTGAGCTTAACATAGGGTAAAGGACTGAACACAGTAATTCCTATAGGAGAAAATATTTTCCTTATTATGAAAAAGTAGCAGACCACTGCATGATTATAAATACCAGTGCTTGCTGACTCCTTAGTCTGCAAATGCGCTGCACAGACAGCTAAGGATGTCTTTTCTTTTCACAACTCTGAAGTAGCTACCAATATTCAGCTGTAAAATAATAAATAGCAATTAGATTTATTTTTAGTGGTCATTCAGAGTTTATGTTGGTCCTTTACATAGGTGGGCCCCAAAAGTTCCCTTGAATTGTAGAACAGTGAAAAAAACCTTATCAGTGGTGTGACACCATCAAGTTAAAGTGATGTCCCTGGTCCTAGAAGCAAGAGCTTCAGTCCACTTACCTCTAAACCAATACTTTCATTCCAGTAAGTCCTGACATTAGGAAACTTGGAAAAAATCAAGGATGGAAGGATAATACAAAGGCAAATTATTAACAAGCATTAGGAATTTTACTCTATCCTTTCCTGGTGTCTGTGTCTGTCTGTAGATATGAAAAAAACCCGCATCATCCCCTTCTGTACCACCAAAGGATGTTGGATTATTCACCATGGACAAAAATTCATCATAATCTTGTCATGTTAATCAAAGCTTTGACAGACAACGCCAAGTCCAATGATCAAAGCACTGTAAAAGTATGAACAGGTTTCTGCTCAGTGAATCTCTGCATAGGCCCCTAAAAGTATATTTAAGAATATTATTCACTAAAATAAAAGAAGAAAATAAAATTGATCCAGCTCTCCAGCTCAAAAATATTTTTGTGTTTTCTGTGACAAAGATAAAACCCTTGTATTTTGTTTGCATTGAAAAAAATTATTTGTGTAACTTCCATTTTTTTTTAAAAGAAAATGCAAGTCAAAATAGTTTCAAAGCTGCTGATATCAACTTTCCCTTTTTTCACCTCTGACTTTTGTTCACAAATTTCAGTGCTTAGGGAGATCACTTAGAACAGAACAGCCCTATTTTCAGTCTCCCAGGACAGCACCCCAGCCCTGAAGCAATATTTGAATTATGAATATTTCCTATTGACACTATTCCACTTTGGGAAATAAGCATTTCTTAGATCAAAGACAGAAACTTGAGTTCATATCTTAAACACAAGACGGTGCAATTACTTTATATAAAATATATCTAACTTGAAAGATCCAATGTAATCTCAGCTTCAAAATGCACTCTGGCTGGGGAGTTATGTACTCTTTTGGCATACGGGAAGGGCTTGATTTAAATCCCTGCCATCAGTTCCTCTGTGAGAGACTACAGGATAGCACTTCTATGGAGAGCAGCCCCAAGGAGACAATTTTTCAGGAAATAAAAAATGAACATGCATCTGTGTACGTGTTGCAACTTGTGTGAAGTCAAGAACCGGGAAAGGAGGAATGTGAAAAGATTGAATGTGAAAAGATCTCTTCTCCAACACCACCTTGGGCACTCGGCATGAGGCAGACCAGCCAGCACCCAAACACACAAATCTCCAACCCACAGCTGAACCATGTGGGAAGAGCACCTGCCAGCATCACTGCACAGTGGAAATCTTCAGAAATTGATTTTTTCACTGGTGCAGGTTATTTCTCCCTTGTTTGCTCTAATGGAAACTTCTCCCATTCACTAGCAAGCCTATCTAGTTTGAGATAAAACCTGCAGTGATGTTGGGAGCAGCACAAGCTGGGGAGGGAGGAAGAACTCTGAAGCCCTTTACCAAAGCCTCTGTATGTCTTAGTCTGCACCTCTTCCAAAGGGGTCAGGCAGGGGATTTGTTTGAAGGCTCCTCCAGTGATATAGTGGTCCTGTTTTCTTAATGATCTGTCCTTTCTCAACTGCAGAGGAAAGGCAAGTCAAGTGTGTCCTTATACACTACTTTAGTAAAATGGATGTGCAGTACACACTTCATTACAACCACCACGGGAATTAAAAGTAACTTGAGCAAATGGCCCCAGCTCCATGTAATTATCTTTTGAAGACACTGGAAGACAAAAGGAGAAAAAACCCTCACCAAACTAGCTCAAGAGCAGCCGAGTTTGGCGGGGACAGGCGAGCAGCCAAGGCTGACCATGGGGCAGCGGTTCCCCCGAGCCTGGCTCTGGGCAGCGCCCCGGGCTGGTCCCATGTACCGGGGGTGTGCAGGGGCTCCTGGAGGAGAAGCCCTTCCAGGGATGTGTGCAGGACAAGGCTGAAAGGTGCCGGGCCGTGTGTGTGAGCAATGCTGCCCTCCCATGGCACTGCTGGACCCGCACCCCTCCAATGCTTCAGCAGCCCCGACCCCACCGAAAGGGCAACAGCAGGACGGGGGTGATGAGCCACCGGCTCCTCTTTCTGGGAAACCGTATTCCCAAATGACTGACTCAGCACAGCCCCTCACAATGGACCACAGCCCTTCCCAGCCTCCAGGTCGTAGCTCATTCACGTGTTAACCCTTTCAGACGTAATGTAACAGAGAAGGAAGAAGCTGAGAAGTCTAACCAAGAGCATAAATATTCTTTTAAAAACAAACCTTCAAATAATGATGAGTACAGGGCTGTGAGAGGCTCTTGTGGTGACATCCAACACCTGCATGGGGGCTGCACCTCTACCTCAGGCCTTGGCCAAGCCCAGCACTGAGCCTTCCTTCTTCTGAAGAAACAGTGAAACCTCCCTTCCTTGAAGGATATTTTTCTTTTGAAAACAGTTTCAAGCTCCTTTTTTACCTACTTACTTCTTTGTTGCCACAGCGAGACTGTGGTTGTGTGTGGCTGCAAATCCTGGCCGTAAAACCTGAATATGTGCAAAGATTTTTTTTTTTTTTTTTTTGCAAATAAACACACCACTTGTCTGAAATGGGGAACAGAAGGCTTAAAGGCCATCAAGTAGTTCAGTGACAACAGAGGCACCCATGGATGAAATGTGTTTATGTGGACAAAAGCCCACAACTACATTTTTGTGACTGCTCTTTGTGGAGAAGGCAGCTTGGACTGGGTACAGCTCACAGGTTTACAAGCTGCTGTAGAACATGGAAGTATAAGGAAAAAGAATTTGTAAATTGAAGAGATTTAGCATGGCAGAAGAATATGACAATCCATTGACTCTGCTCAGATCCAGCTGTACCCCGGATGACAACTGCATATTTTGTGCACTTAGTGTAGTCATCTCCAAAAGGCAGTCAGAGGCATAGAGACACTTTTAGCTAAAGGGAAACACTACTTCTTCCTCAAATCCCTGGAAAATCACTTCTCCAGCACAGAAATAGGTCTGCCTTAAGCCACACCAGCCAGCTTTGCAAATCCACTGTGGTCAGAGCTCTGCAGTTCTGAAGCAAACCAGTAGCTTCCGTGTTATATAAAAGTTACTGACTTTGTGTTTACCACGTGCTTCTCAGATGCTTCTTGAATCTGGATTATTTCCAGTGTACATATATAGTTTATATATGTTTATAACTTTATAAAGTTTTAAAAGCTTTGGCAGTCTTTCAGCCAGAGCTGTGGTGTAGGTCTAGTGTGTGTTTATGGAGCATGAGCTGGGAAGTTTCAAGTGTCTTTATGGACTTGCAGGTGGAGGCAAGTAGAAGCTGTATCCCACATGAAGAGGATTTCTTCTGTGTATTAGTAACAAAGTTTTCCTCCAGCCACAAATTCCTGACTGGACTGCACTGCAGTCATTCAAATCACCAGATCCCAGGAAGTGCACTCCTCCTGGGGACCTGCAGACCACAATGTGAACCACAGTGGACACACAGGCTGTCGTCCCCCAGTGCCACCCCAGGTCTCACAACCCCCTGGTCTTCCTGCAGACCACACTGCCTTGCACATGGTGACAAACTTGAGCTGCAGGCCTGGCCTACCCTCCAACTTCCAGCATGCCCTGTGTGCCATGGCCATGGTCTTCCTCTGCCAGGCAGGAGGGACACTTGTATGACTTAACTCTGGCCTTGATGTGCATGAATCGTGGCAAACCCCACTGAGAAGCTGAAGAATGGAGTATCAGAAAGTACATTACTACCTTTAAAATGAAGCATTTATCTTTAGTTTCAGTCTTAAATCCCACATCCTACCCCCAAACTTCCCTCATGAGGGCTTTTCCTCATGAGTTCTCCTGCTCCCAGCTTTGCTCTGTCCTTGAGCAAAACCATAGGCAGGGATACATCCCAGGCAGCCAAAATTTTTCTGAAAAAAAATTATTCTCACCTTGCATGGTTGCCCCTTTCTATAGGCTACCACACACAGTAATATGTGGCTGTACTGGTTTTACCACCTCCCCTATGACATGCTCTGGAAACCTGATACACAGCTTTTGATGGGAGGCACAGCCTGCTTCCAGCAGGCAACCCAACAAGCAGTGGAGATTTTGCACATAAAGCTATTAAAACACAAGGTAATGTGAAGTGTCAACTTCCTTCTGGGCTGCTCTAGCAAGCACTGAGAAGAGGAAGACAGAACACATCACATTTCTGTAATGACCTAAATACAAAAAAGCAAGGAATGTCATCTTGAAGAGGCTCTATTCAACAATAATGGAACTAGGAATGCTGGACTCTGTCATGTGCATTCCTTACATTACCTGAGCATCTGTTTCAAACCACCTCCTGACAAACTAATTTCCCCCTCAAAACTTCAGAAGATGGAGGCACCACTTTTGTCTCCCCTCATTATCCTCAGAAAGTAAAGCACAGCTATTTTTACTAGCGTTACAAAACGCCTTTCATTTAACCCAAACTTGTAAAAACAGTGGAAGACTTTTACTGCTGTAATACACTAGGTTGTGCATTGTTATTTCCCTTTCTGAGAAAATGCCCTATATGAATATATATTTAGAATTCTTCTTACAAATGGGTGACCTGATTGCAATCATGAAATCACTAGAAAAATGAGAAATTGTAAATAATTACTTCAAAAGGTAAATATATCTGTTCTTTTACTAATGATGTACTTGAAGCTTCCTATAAAAATAGTATCTACCATTTTGAAAAGATCACATCCTCAAAATGCAAGGAAAGTTATGCCTGCTTAATGTGCCCACTTGTATGAAGTGGAACATTTCAGGAAAGTAGTGGGAAAGTTCACACAAGATTTTGCAAATAATTAAGCAATCAGAATTTGCTTTTGCATAGGATTCTTTGTTTATAAAATGCAAGGAACTTCTCAGAAGCAGGATATGAGTTTTACCATTTCTTAAAGAGAGGTGAGAAAGGCTGGAAAATTCATCCAGTCTCAGCAACAGACAGGCACTGAAACCAGCAGCACGTTGACTTCCCTGCTGGAACCATTAGGAAGTTTCCCCTCAGATAAAACAGCAGAAATGTGCTAACTTCTGCCCCCCATAACACCTACAGAGTACTAGCATTATAATTATGTTGATGATATAACCTATTCAGTCAACCATCTCATGTCCACACAGGTAATTATATTTTAACTGCTAAAGGGCTTTTGGAATTGGCAGCCATGTGAATGCTTGGTTGGTGCAGCACATACATTTGCCATCTTAAGGTGATTAATGTAATTCCCAGCCCAGGACTGGCCAGATGATTAGTTCAGAGCTATCCTTCATATTTAAAAACAAATGGATAAGAGAAATAATCCAGAGCATGCACTGCTCCTTGTTTGTGACTTATAAAGGAGTTTAGAGAAGAACCTGCAGAGTTTCCACAGCAGATAGATGGCTCCTTGAATTTGACTGAATAGATTGAGGCTGGTTTACTTCACAAGGCCTCCACAGGACATTAACATTGGACCTAAATAATTTAGCTTGATAATTAATCAAGAATAAACACTTTTCAGAGCTTGTGTGAAGGACCAGGAGATAAAGTGATGTGCTGTCTGGGAATTTCATATGCAATTCAGTACCTGACTTAGCATGCGACGTTGAGCAAGGTGAACTGTGTGTCTGGTGCCCTGTTTCCCTTTAAAGGGAAGAGGGTACCTAGTTCCTGGAGATGAACTTCTCCTGCTGATGCTCATTTCTTGTAGAATAACTTAGCATCTTTGGAAAAAAGGTCTACAAAAACATTATTGATCCCGAATGTTTTGCATACCCTGTTGCTGCACTCAATGAAACAATCATATATAGAACGTTTCTGCAAAGCCAGCATGTAGAAAATTCTCTATTGTCTCTTTCTGCTTTATCAAGCAGCCCACGGAATTCTTTAGAGGCCCTAGTCAATACTATTTAAAACATCAAGACTCATTTTACACTCCACATTCTTTGTAATTTCTCTTTCTCTCAAACAGGTAATATACTACTGGGAAGAATGCCTTCCCTTTATAATTACACCACACAAAGCTGCAGACATGCACTTTTCAGGTGAGTGCCTAAAATTTTGAAGGCTCTCATTATCCTTCTAACACAAAGAGACTTTCTGGGGGCCACTGCTTTTGCGAGAAAGGATGTGTGTTTTGTTTCCACTCAATGTTACAGTGAAATATAATGTCATAGACTTACTGGTAATCCATTTTGTGAAAAATCAAATCCACCTATTGTATATGCATGGCTTTATGATAATGCAACAACCCATACAGGACAGCCTAGCAGCAACTGGTTCCGACTTGTCCCTGCCAATCATTCAGCTTCCACTGCGTGTCTCTTGCAGTCACAGGGCTAGCATGTGCATCTTGACAGCCCTGGAAATTACTCTAAACCACTTCATCGTATTCCAAACCAACACTTATTCTGATTACAAAGTTAATAGCTTGAAATGGACATTCTGGAATTAACCCTGTGACCTGCTAGATTGGTGACAAGGAGACAGTAAATTGTGGCACAGGCACCAGGCTGAGTGACAATGCCTGGTGATGCCTGAGGCTCCACTACTAGAAGCAATGCTGGAAAATTGAGGTAATTGTAGGTTTCTCATTTCTTCTTTTGGCCTCCAAAAGTTTGTTTTTTATAATTGACTTTCACATGTGACTTAATATGTTACTTAATGTGACTTAATGCATGATATATATATTCAATAAGAATACGTATATATTATTCTCAATAAGAAAATATCAGTGATGAGACATAATGATGCAACTTGATCAGATACTTGGCTAATTCTCCACTCTTCAAAAGTAGAAGGGAATTTCTCAGAAAAGCACGTGGAACTCTTGGGACAATACAGATATTTCAAGCTGTTGAACAACTACTTTTGGCCTGTACCTGAATGATTTACATCCAGCCCAGAAATGAATGATATTAAAGTATTATGAGCCAGGGAAATAGAATATTTGCTTAGTTAAAAAGGGGCTTTAAACTTTACTTCAGAAAATAAATAAAGAAAAGTCACAAGTCTTATTTTAACAAGGGTTGTACACCCAGCAGGTTTAGGTAGTTCACTGCAATGAGCAACAATATTAGCACTGCAAAGGGGGCAGGAACACATAACCAAGGAGCAGCAAAAGGAAATGGGAGTGTGATACTGACCCCAGGTGCCCACTGGATTGGCTTAGTTGAAATGTGAATCTAGTCTCTGATTGATATCAAGCCCATCTATAGAAACATGTGAGACAGGAATGAATCAAATGAGTCTCATTCTCTGACTGTAAGACTTGACAGCTCTGAATGTGGATTTTAAATGCCTGAACAAGGAAGGAAAGAGAGTCTGATGATGGAAACTTTGCAGAACAAAAATATTCCAACATGAATCCACACAGTATAAAGCATTAAGGACACCTTTTTATCTTTGGAAATTATTTTACTGTTAACTGACTAACAACTCTGGGAAAAAAGCCTCTTTAATTCTCTCTCCTTGGATTTGCAATGGGAAGGGTTTAAAACACTATATTTGATCCATTAGGCTGAAGTACTCACAGTACTGTACATTGTTTTAGTGTACTAAATTTAGTTGACTTCTGTCTCTTTCAATTACCCTTCTGAAAAGGATAGGTGAAAAATAACTTGCTTTCTCATGGTCTCTCTTTATATAATTTAATTTGCTGTTGATTAATTTTTCTTCTAGTGCTTGCCTATGTTTTGCAGGGTAGGAAGGACAAAATAGCTTAAGGGGGTAAAAAGTTCTTTTTCTGGGTTTGAGCTTGTAGATTCTTCCCTTTCATATTTTATGTCATCAATTTAATGTCAGGATCATTGATAAGGACAAAAAAGCCTAAAGGAGAATGGACTCAATCTTAACCTTGGTAAAATAGACCAACTATAAGAAGTCCTGAAAGTAAAAATAAATTTCTACACATGCTATCCTCATTATTAACAGGAAGAAAAACTTAATACAAGTTTTATATAAATAGTCCACTGACTAGTCCTCTTTTGGCATAGCAAAGAACTGCAGAGGAATAGCATGCCCTAATTCTTAAAAGAACCATGCTCTGCATCACAGGTACTCCTCAACATTTCAGAAATAGTTCAATTCCATTTGGTATCACTTGTGTGTATGCCCTCTGTAAGCTATGTACAACTCTTAACACCACTCAACCTCTCAAAAGGAGGTAGAAACCAGGCATGAATTCTGGGACAGGTCTTGAACTCAGCTGCTGCTTTGCAAAGGATGCAGCAGTGAGAGCTAAAGGGTTTCTGACTGTGATGTCCTCCAACCATCAAACGGTAATCAAATACTTTGATGAGGAGAAGCAAAAAGAGATTAATGTATCTTAGTGATCTGTTAAAATTTCAAAAATAGTAATTGCTGAATTTCACTGCTCTAAAAACCTTTGTTCTGAGAACAGAACTAGGCAGCAATGACTTGCCCTGAATTTCTGCAGAGTCTGAATGATCAAAGATGTGTTGAAGTTTTATTCACCCACCTTGTTTCAGTGTTTAGACTGGGGTGATACTCCACAAAGACAAAAAAACACCCCAGGCTTTCAAAAAGGAAGGAAATGCTCCATTCAGAGAGACATTACTCCTTTCCAATCTTCTTTTCTAATTTTTCCAACCTTTTCATAGGACTTATAAAAGTCTCCCTTACTACACTTGATAGTGCTTCATTAATTATCAGGATTAATCTACCACTAAAATTTAGTGCAGAAAATAAGCAGTTATCATGTATGTTTGATTGATTCCTTCAGAGAAGCACAAAGCAAGAAATCCAGATCCTGGAATAAGGCCTGGAAGACTTTATGACAGAATTAAAAAGCTTTCTAGAGCATCCTATGACAATGAATGACAGCAAATTGGGTAATGCACTATGGTATCAAAGGCAGAAGTGATGATTATCAAGTGTACATGGAACTGGGACTTACGACTTCCTGGAGACAAGTGTGTCTGGAGCAGCTTTCCTAAAATTCTCTTTCCCATCCACCCATCAGATGTTCCCTACCCTTTCTCTTGATGAATGTCTCCTTCAGACATTGAGATGTCACCAGGAGAAGGGGAAGAACAGACCACAGCTGCATCATAACTCATACAAACATATTTAACTGGCAGTGAATTCTGGTATAAGGTGCATAGTTATGCAAGTTTGATAGTCTTTCGTCGGCTGATGGCTAAAATAACCTGCCAGCAGATCATACACCAGAAACGTGTCACTGCTTGTGATACAAGAGCAGGTGTGTTCTTGCCCATTACTGGAATGCAGCTAGTGGGGCAGGGTTTGAATTTTACCAGTTCAGACAAAGATATCATCTTCAGGTTGCAACAAAGGAAACAAAAGAATGGAAATCTCTCAGTAGACATTAATTTTTTCAATTACAGATGTTTATTTAACAAATGCTGTTCCAGTTAAAGTTCCACTTTTTGAACAGGCAGCCATTCCTATGACAGAAAATTATGCCATTCCCTTTGTCACCAGAGGTTTGGACCCCTGTTTGACTGGTGTTCTACTAGAATGATCAGCTGTTGGGCACAAAGTATCCCCTGGCACTTGTCTGAAGAAGTCTTGCAGTTAGAAATATAAATTTTTATATGGGACACTCCATATATTGCTTGCTGTTCATTTATATGGACTGTCCATGCATTCAGGCAGGTTTCCTCAGGGAGAAAACACAAAATTCTTTGTCCATCTTTTAGTCTAGATACTTGAGGCTTCAAGATATAAGTAGGGGCTCTCCCTTGGGGACTATTAATGTATTAAGAAGCTCAAGCATTTCTGAGAAGCCATACCTAGATGATACATCTACACAGAAAACTATCATGCCTATGAAATAAAGGAATACTCTGGTGGCTGAACATCATACAAATGAATAAAACTGTTTTCTAGAAGAAATTGCTTCCTTGGTACATTTCATTCCCAGTTTGATGGTCTTTCAGAAAAATTAATAGGATTGTCAATGTGGAAACACAGTAAGTGTAGGCTTTTCTGATGAGTCATCAGATGTTTCTATAGGAGAGAAGTAGAGTGAAAATGGATGGAAGGGAGAGAACAAAATCTGTAGAACCTATAAAGATCTGAGGAGATGGTGCAGTGGAAAAAAATGAAAGGAGAGAGTTTAGGGGAGAACAGAGAGAAAACTCTCATGCATCATTTGTGTCTCCTTAAAAGCTCCATGAGATATTACAGCCCCTGCCAAGCTGTGAAACTCAGGTGAGCCATAGTGATCTAGTGGGTCCCCTAGTACCTGTGCAGGAATCAGACTTCTGGTCCCAGGGCTCTGAACACTGCAAGAGTGATTGATTAGAACAATGCAGCAAATGGCCTTGTCTGTGCTGACATGGGGAAGAAATCAGATGCATGGGATTGAAAGAGACACATGAAGGAAAGACCCAAGGCAGGTGGCTCTGTCTTGTTTTTACCAGGCAGATGTGATGAGGAGGAAGCAGCACAGCAGCCACTCTTGTAAGAAATGCCCACACCTTGAATCATCAGCCTTGGGCAAGACAGCCTGTCCAGAACAGCCATCCCATTTCCTCAGCTACAAGCACAACGTTGTGCCCTGGCCTACTCCAGTGCCTGCCAGTGCCCCAGGTCTCCCTTATCTCCCCTCATTTTCTGTGCTCTTCAGGGCAACATGAATTTCATTAAGGCCAGTAATTAATCTAATAATGCTAAATAATTAGTCTAATAAAGCTAAAATACTTGTTGAATAATCAAAATACTCCCTTGAAAGGCAGAAGGAAGAAGCATATTGCCATGAAATAAACAACTAACAAAAGGAAATTCATTTTATCACAGGCACTCAACTTCTCACATTCTAGTACAGCAGGTATTATGCAGAGGGGTAAGAAGACAACCACATCTTGTAAGAGCTTGAACAGACATTATGAAAAATCTGTGAAGAATGCAGCAAAAACATACATATTTACATACATTTTTTCTCACTCCTCCAGTTCCTGATTACCTTGGACACAGTACCTTGAGTTAATCAAGGAATGTCAAGTTCAAGCACAAGCTCTGTGGTTCAGCTCAAGTTACTGGTTTGCAGCATGCAATTTCACTTCTGAATTACTCATTCCTTGTTAGGGTCTCTCTTACAGTTTTGCTCCTAAACCCTAACTTTTAAAGATAATTCAGCAGTGTACTTGACAGCAAAACTATTGTTATCTTCCTAGCAGGCAAAGGATACATTTTTGGAGGAACATAAACTTGAATTTCAGAGATAGTGCTTACCTGCAGCCCTTACTGGCTTCGAATAATATTTGGGGCGCTACTACCTCTGAAAGGTCAGGCTTTCAATATAAACAATGGAATTCACCCCCAAAACAGAATAGTTTCCATGCACTGAAAGAAAAGTATTCTGGTCAGATTTAGAGAAAATATTGGGCAGTGCTTTCACCAGAAATCGATGACAAATTTCAAAATTGTTTTTAGGAGGGCTTTGCCATGAGGAAGGGAAACAAGCAATCAGTGATACAACTCACTGCCACACATAAACCATCTCACATATGAGAACAATAAAGAAAAAACTGTTGTCAGTCTCCAAAGAGATTTATCAGGTGATACCCTGGTCTGGATAAGAGATGAATTTCAAAGCCTGTCTCCTCTCACATTTGATCACACTGATTAAAAAAGCCCAAAGCTGACAAATTACTGACGATCAGCCCTCTCAGTGACAGAGGAAACCGGTTGTTACACCACACCCAGATATTTTCAGCACTACATTGTCTTCTAAATGTGGTGCTCTTTGCTGTATATTTTTTGCTGTGGCTATCACCAAGTATTGTTAGATGTGAGTCAGGGACCGCGTATTTGCTACTGCAGATCCACCCTCACCAATCCAAAGGAAACAGCTCCACAATGAGAGATTAGTGGGAATGTAAGAATAAAGGCATTATTATTTTTTTACAGATATATCTCTTTTCAGAAAGGATTTCAATTTATTATTTCTGTTCAGGTTTAGCAGCAGATAGACAAAATTAGCTGGAGGGTTACTTACTTTCAAGTAGATCCAGCATTCCTCTCCTCTCCTGGCAGAAAGAGAAAGGAAAGTACCTTCAGGTTTTCAAGGCACAGATCGTGTATTTCTTGTGGTATGAAGTAATTTCTTTTAACATGAAGCTGTGCAATTCACCAATTCCCAGAACTGCATGTTAGAGTTTGCATTCTGAACAAAGCTAAGTACCATCCCTTCCAGGGCTCTTTTGTCTTTTAAATGCATCCTTCTTGGTTGTACTTCATGTTATTGTGTTCTCACTGCTTCTGTATAAATGAACATATTAATCCTTCATTTTCTGGGTTTATAGCTCCATTTGCCAAGGAAGAATTTTTCTTCTCTCAGAAGCCGTAGATGCAGATCTCCACTGTGCCAGCTGTGGAGTGGTCTGGCAAAAGGAATTAGTTCAGGAAAGTTCATAAAAATGTATATTTTTCTCTTCACTTTTACTATACTTTACAGCTGTCTCACTGTGTACTCATGACTTTTCTTTTGAGTATACTTATGAAAGCCCATCACAGCAGCTACAGTCTGCAGGATTGGAAAGCTGACCTCCCAAGACAAGGGATAGAAATACGGGAGCCAACCTTTCTCCTATCAAATGACAGTTCCTCCACAACCCTTTTACTCTTTAAGGTACTCCTGAGAAAATGCAAAACCTCGATTTTGACTTGTTCCAGCATTCTCAGTGGGGAAGAAAAAGCTTCACTTATAGCAGCTTAGGAAGCTGTGAAACTTGAGGGCTATTTCACAATTTCAGGTATTTGTGTGCAGAACTAATGCAAGGGCATTAAAATCTGGCATGGAAGACTACATGGGCAGGATATGCACCAGTCTGGAAGAAGACAGGTTTTGGTAGGATAAGTTGAAACACAGACTCCAGAAAGAAGTACAAATGCAATACTGTTTGTGATTTCACATTTAAAAACATGGCACATCCATGTAGAGAAAAGTAGTGGAATTGTAGCAGCCAGTTAGAGTTGTTGCATTTTTTTAAACCCCAAACTGATGCTAAAGAGGTACTACTCATGGAGATAAAGGACTTAAATGTAGCATCAAATTCATGGAATCAACTTTCTAAATCTTCAGCTGCTGAATCTTGATAATATCAGTGAAGAGAACTGAAATGCCTATGAGTTAGTATGCATTTGTATAAAGCTGTCTGAGATCCTAACTAGGACTCTAGGACTTTTCAAAAAAGTTGATCCCACCACATCTGCTTTCTCTCTGCCTTTGAGAATGGATGTAATGAAAATCACTTCTCACAAAGAACAGATTCCTTCTCCCTTTGAGTACCTCATCATTGCAAAGAGCCCAGCACCCCCAAAACAACATGGGAGGTAAAGGAATTGGTATTTACTCCCACAGAGCTTTTCCAGTCAGTTCAATGTTGCAGTGCCACTATAGGCAACAGGATCTGACTCTTGTTCAAAGGGCACCAGCTCTGTGTTCTGTTTTACAGCAGAACTGGTACACCATGGAAATTCTAATTTAGATGTCCCACTGCATATGCTGGTAAAAGCAGATCTATACTGGTTAGTAAGACACAATCTGGAGTCTGCCTCACACCTCTTACAATGAAGCTACTGACATTCACCTATCATCACCTATACAGGGCACTGCAAACCATCCTTGAAACAGCTCATCTGCAACTGGTAGACTCTCTATTAAAGCCATAGCAGTATTATTAGCTGATGTCTTCCCAAAAAGTAAAGGTTTGTTTTTTTTTTGTTTTTTTTGGTTTTTTTTGTGTTTTTTTTTTTTTTTTTTATGCAGAAAAGTCTGAGAAAGGCATTATTAGTCACAGGAGGAACCAAAGGCAGTTAATCTCCTGTCTGCACCTTAAGAAAGAAAAGAGGAGAAAAAGTGAATTTAAACAAATGCTACTAGGGATAAAAAAATTCAGACTGATGCTATATTAAATTACAGGGGAGGCTGAGGTATCCAGCCATGGTGTCCAGTAAAAAAGAAAATTATAGGGTCTATCAATTAGAGAAGTGGTGCTCTGAGCCTATGTGCTGGCATGCTTACAGTTTTTTTAATGTCTGGCAGGATGTTTTACAAACTAAACCCAGCAAGATGACAATTCCACCAGAAGGTGCTTCAGATGGTTTTGCCAATAATTTTGATCAGCTGAAATGGAGAAAAACATCACTTCATTTATTTGGCTTTTCCAGAACCTGTCAAATCTAAGCAGAACAATTAATTGCCCCCTTCTACATCTCCCCCTGCCATCTTTCCCACCTTCTTCCAGAAAAGACACATTTCAGTTTATTTACTTTTTCTACAAGTATTCTGCAAATTCAGCCTTTGTTCCCAAAGCAGACTTTGGTCATTCTTCGTGCACTTCCTTTCTAGAAGGAAGTGCCATTTCTTGAGAATACTCATTGGAGGCTGGTACTACTACTGCTGCAAAGATGTGAGTGCTAACCACCATATATTGGCTTTTGTTTTAATAGCCTTTTAACCAACTTTGTTAATGGACTGAATGCAATTTAGATATGGAACTTGGCTAAAATGTAGCTTCAATTGGCTATTAAAATTTAAGAGCCAACTAAGATAGCTAATTACAAAAAAGCTCCGGTGATAATGCTAAGCAGAATTAGTAATAGCAAATGACAGTCTGTCTAGTCTTATTCCCAAAGGGAAAGAAACTCTTAACTGAGAAGTCAACCAGACAACGTGCAGAAAACCTAATTGCATTACTGGTATTATGGCATCCCAAATCTGGCAGCTCACTGGGACAAAACAGTGAGAAAAGTCTGTCAAACTACTCAGGAAAGCAACTGACCCCCTTCTTAATGTTAGCTGCAGCAAATATTGGGAATTATTATTTTTTATTAAGTCATTGGAAAATAATCCAGTAAAAATTATCAAACCAGCACCATCTAAAAAATATGTTATATCCATCCTGAATTTGACTGTCGCTCCAGATATTTTAGATTAGGGGAAAATATAAACAATCTGTCTGCAAAATGTTCAAGCACTAAAAGAAGCATTCTGTGCTTCATTATCAATATCCTCATTACACCATCAGCTGAAGTGCTGACTAGTTCTCCTGTGAAGATTTATCTTGTATGGTGGCCACTTTGAAACATAGGTAGCGGAGTCTTTAACATTCCCTACTCAAGTGTCTCCCTGCTGTGCCTGTAAATGTCAGTCCAGTTTTTTCACGGCTGCACGCACAGATTAGAAACAGCAGGAGAGCTTGGGAGTATGACTACAATACTAGTAAGGACACTTGTCTTCATGGCACTGCTCAAGTGATTCTTGGAATGCAGGACCCTGCTGTTTTCTAATATTTACACACAACTGGAGTCATCAAGAGCAGTAAATGCAGTCTAAAGGCAGCTCGCTTCTTTTGTGTTAGGGGCTTTACTTTCAAACGGGGATGTCAACAAAATCCGCCTGCACCCTCCGCCCCTCTGGAAGTGCAGTATTTCCCCATCAGTGCCTTGCGAGGCAGGGAGAACACGTGTGTGCAAGCACGCACTGTATGTGATCCATACGGCAGCGCCGCGGGGATGATCACTGCCTTCCCCTCCGCTCCCCCTGGCCGTCCCACGCTTTAAACACTACTGCAGTCACAGCGAGCTGGAGCCTGGGGTTTTACAGTGCCTTGTGAGCAGAGACAAGCCCTGAAACAGCATTCACCTTGAATAGAAAGCACCCTTCCCTTCACACACCACTTGCCAGGACATCTTCTTCCAGGACATTTCTGGGGTGGGAGAAGGTCGGGGTGGCTTATGAAACTCACACCTCAAAACATTCTTTTCGAATATATGGAAATTACTGTTTGTTCCATTTGGCTTTGGTGGTGTCAAAACAAAACACACGGCTTGAAAACTTGGAAAGTAATCAAAGGAAGTTTACTGGTAAATAAGTTACTAAAAAAAATAAAACGTCAAACAACTGAAGTACAAAAGAATGACATTAACTTTGAGTATGTGACAAGGAAGAGAATAGTGTGCCTTCCTGACAATAGCTATTCAGAACAGTGTAACATACTTTCTGAACAAAATGATTAAATGAAATCATTAAAATGATCGTTTGATTTGACGAGTTTTAAACTTGCGAGAGGCTTTAGCGATCCTATTTTTACATCTGAAATGAAGTGCATGCTACACTTTACATTGTCAGCCACACTTTACTAACACTCAGGCAAACAAGCCTAACAGTCAACAGAAATGAGAAAGCACCTCTTAAATATGGTATTCCAGTTTTATTTCAAAACAATGGGTTCTCTTGTTACAAAACATAACCTCATCATTCATTCATTCATTCAACATTTCATGCTACAAGGTATTTATTTCACCTCATGAGCTGCTACTCAGACATTATACAATCAGGCAAGCTGGACATCCATACGGATACACTCTCACTGGTTCACATGGACTCCTTCTGGTTTGTCAAACTTTCAGCTGCCCTGATAAGAATGAGGTTCATGCCATATTATGTGGATGCTGCAGTAGATATATGAAAAGTAGCAGTGTTTCACACTGGAATTCAACACTATTTTTTGACTTACAACTCTGAAGAGAGGATTCAAAGCTAACCACGGAAGTACTTTTACAAAAGGATTTGGAAGATTACATGCTCCTCAAAGGTAAACCATTATTGCTGTAAGAAGTAGATGGGAGACAATATTTCACTGGAACTAAATCCTGCACAAAGTTACTCCCAATTATATTCTAGTCTTTTCAGCGATATAAAAAACCAAAATAAAAACCCGAGGAGATGATTGAGAATAGGCATTGGTTTTTGGTAAGTTCTTTCTTTGCCCTGGGCCCTTAGTCTGAAATGCTGGTCTCTTTCTTTCCAGAGAAACTGTGGATAATTGGAAAAGTGATACAAACACAAATACAATACAATACAATAAAAAAAAAAAAAAGGCTAAAATTCAGTACCTGTTTTTCAAAAAAATGTTTAAATGCATTTTATACAAACTAGAATGGAAGGACATGATTTTTGCCTTATGTTCTGTTTTTAATTCAAACAAACACTTGAAACATCTTTAAAACCTATTTCTGGTTTTTCAGACTTCATCTCTGTGTGCATTGAAGTAACCACCAATATGACCTTACTCAAAACTGTGAGAAATCAGATGCAACACTCCTGTTTCTTATACAGTATCCATAATGAAACTATTAAATAAGGCTTTATCTCTACATTACAAAGCAGAAAAAAACCACTCTCTTTAGATTGCCTTTAAGACATGAATTCATGTATATAAAAAATAAAAATGCATCCCCACTTCAAAAGTTGGCAAAATTTTGCATTAGTATTTAAGTATACATAAATTATGCAAATATTTTAATAAAACATTTATTCTTCAAAAACAGGTACAAATAGCAGTCCATGTTTTTACAGGATTCATCATTTAAAAAGGAAAGAAAAAGATTTCAGTGCTACAGAAAAAAAAATTCCAGCAATGAGCCACAGAGCAACTTAATTTGTTGCTCCATATATTCTCTACTTCTGGACTCTCTTTCTGGTTGCTGTGCTTTTCTTGGGTTTTGGTGAGGTCGTCTTCTGGGTTCTGGTAGCAATTGCTTCTGCAATTCAATCAAAATGAAAAGACATACTTTGTATTAAATAAAATAACAAAAACAGATCACAAGAAAATACTTCTAGTTTTTAGAAGATAACTCAAATCATTCACTGAGCTTTAAGTGGGGATGGGGAATATGCCATGGACAGAGGAGAATCTACAACTATTTCTGGGCACTGACCTTCTCCCAAAACACACGTACAGTTCAACTTCTCCAACAGTATCATCACATGGAGTTGAGTCATTTTTTTAGCTCATCTTTGCCGAAAGAATTAGATCCTCTACAAAATCTACACCCCTCCTTCCTCCTCATGTGACAACTTTCAATGCTTTCCAGTGTTAAGCCATTTTTTGGACCTTGTGCTAAGCTCATCCAGTTCTGGGATCACAGTTTAACCCCAGACAGTAACTACCTACCATGCAGAGTTCATTCACTCACTCCCTGTCCACTCCCACTGGGAAGTGGAGGAGAATTTTAAAAAGGAAAAAAAAAAAAAAACACGTGTTGAAACAGGAACCATTTAATAATTACAATAAAGTAAAATATAATAATAAGAAAAATAAAAAGAGAGAGATGAATTACCACACATGTAAAAAAACCCCAACCCACAAGTGATGCACAATACAAGAGCTCATCACTCACTGACTGATGCCCAGGTCCAGCCCCTCAGCAGTAACTGGCCCCTCCCAGCTAACACTCCCATTTTATATACTGGGTATGATGTTCCATGATATGGAATATCCCTTTGTCCAGTTTGGATCAGCTGTCCTGCCTGTGCTCCCCCCGGCTTCTTGTGAAGCTCCTCATTAGCAGAGCATAGGAAACTGCAAAGTCCTTGACTTAAAGTAAACACTGTTCAGCAGCAGCCAAAACATCTGTGTTATCCACCTTATTCTCATACTGAATCCAAAACACAGCGCACCAGCTACTACGAAGAAAATTAACTCTATCCCAGCTGAAACTATTAGCAAAGACATTTAGGTCTGGTATTCTCAGAGTTTAGTGAAATGTGGCATCTTAGAGCATTCTGAACGGAGTTTATACAAGGGGAGGTGGAAGGCGCATAGGTGAAAAAGAAAGGAAGATTTCTGTTTGGCAATGTCAGCTGTTAAATCAGCTCAGCTATCAGTGCAACTGTGCCTACAGATTTAAGCTATCACTTGACAATATTTTATTAACAAAGGTAAAGAATAATCCCATCTAAATAAGATTCTTATACAACCTAGCAGGCAGGTTGTTCAAAGAGGCCATACCTAAAAGCAATAATAAAAACCTCCCCGCACTTTGATTCTTGCCTGCTTACTACCAGGGAAAAGGAAGAAAACAAAACACCACTGCTCATTTCTGTGAATTGCATTCAACTGCAGTCACTTTGACAAAAACATATTACACATAATAAAAATTTCTACCTTTTTGTATATACAGTAACAATGAAATATTTTTAATCTCCTAGTCATGTAATTTTTTTTTCTTCTTAATCCTAAATTGCTCCTTGAAGATAGCATGCCTAACTACTTCAGTTCTTGCTGGTAAAACTATACATAATTCCACAATCCTTGTCAAGTGTACAGGTAAAGAAAAGTAAAATTGAATTTAATGGAAGTCCTTAAGAAAGAAGGTACTTGCTTAAGACAACAGCCTTTGAGCAGTGGGAGTCACTGATCGTTCAAGTTCAATGAGTAAACTTGGGTGAATCAAGGAGGCAGAGAACAATGCAAAACAAAGCTTTACAAAAGAAATCCAGCAGTACTGTTCATAGTTCTGGGCTCTATACTGCAAAAAAGGTCTGAGAAAAAAAGGGAGAAAAAACGGTTTCCAGCTCTCTAACAAAAACAACAACAATAAAATATTGAATTTAACTAGTTATCTGAAGAGAGTAAAAAAAAAGAAAAATGGGACACATATGATATGCAAAATGTTGCTTCTTAGAATGAGTGTGATTTTCATGTCCACAGTGGCTAGGACAACTACTAAAATAAAGGGAAATTCATATGAGGTAATAAAAATATTAAAACACTCCCCTTTATTAAATCCTTTGTAATAGTAAGGATAGTTAAGTATTACAAGTGGTGTTCATCAAGTTTTAGAATAATCATACAGGTTTTAAGATAAAGTATTAGCATTTATCAAGATTAATACAAACACAAATTGATTAGACTGGTGTATATAGAGCAGACCTCTTCTTGATGTCCCTTCTCATCTTCCAATTCTATGTAAACTGTTTTAGAAACACACAAGCCTTACAACTAAGAAATAAAACTGTGCTCAAGCCAAAAAATAAAGTTTCTATAAAATTACAGAAGTTGCTTTGTTAAAAACAGAGTCACAGCTTTCCTATTTAAATTGCCTTCTTTGATGAAAAGGATGACAGTGAGAGATTTGGAAACATGAAAACAGATACTCAGCAGATAAAATCATGAAGTATTTAGGTGACAGAATTCCAAGTTACACCATAGGTTACAGAACATCTGAAAACAGAGCCAGATAGAGATTTTAGACTGTCAGCAAACATCAGATAAGTGAAAAACATCTAATAGCAGACATGTTAGAAGTGAGCCAACTGCATCACTTCTATATGCTGAATTTATACCTGACAAAGGCAAAGTACATGCCAGTCTCCAGCTAATGGGTTGAAGAGGTCCAGCAATTGTAGCTCTTAAACCAAATTTGTAGTCATCATCATTGAATAAAACACCTAACATCAAAAGAAGTAGTGGAGTACATTGATCAGACACTACAAGGTTTTCTTTCTCAAAAAGAATCCAAACCTAATGTCCGTGAATACATGTGCACAATCTTACACACACATTTCGCTCTACGTTTACCTCTGTAAGAAACAAAGGTCAGTAAATGTGGAGTGGTGGATGATGTAGTGAAATTCTCTGGAAGAGATGTTCTTAACTGGTATTCACACAAATGAATCTTAATCATAATTTCTGTGTAGACACCCCATGTGCCACAGCAGGACAGTGTTAGGACTGATGTTGCTTTAATACAGGCAAGTACATGCCTGTATTAAATTATTCCACACATTAATATGTGAAATTGCCACAGTTAACCTGAGAAGTGATAAGGTAGGAGTGAGACTGTCCCTAATCCCTGATCTTACATATGCCACTACGTCAGACCTCAGTGCAACAAATTATTCCAAGGAATAATTTTGTTACTAATTTAAGTAATAAATACATACTTGTGGTTTCCAAAGCAGCTAAATTTAGAACTGTCAGTTCTTCAAAATTGTTCCTGATCACAGTGTCCCTTTTCTTGTGTAAAATGTCCTTCAGGTGCATTTCAGCTCTCTTTGTTGGTATCAAATAACCAAGCCAATTTGCTAGATGGCTCTCTAGGAGACCTTTTTCCTTCAACTCCCCCTTAAAAGAGTTCTACAGTCATCAAATGGAAAAAAGAAACAAGAAAATGGAACCCATACATTCATTATTTACATCTGGAAGGAATAAGAAAATAGTGTTGGAAGCTGAAGACTACATTCAGCAACCAGTTGCAAGCATCAAATGGGAATTTAGGCCAGGCTACAGCATTTAATGAGTTAAACACCAACACTCTCCAATTACTTTGGGCAGTTTGAATATGGCACCAATGAAAAGATACTTTAAAGAAGATAAAAGACAAAATCTTTTAAGAAGATTGCAAGAAGATGAAGTCTTCTTTTAAGAAGACTCTTCTTGTTTTAAAGAAGAGTCCTCTGACAAGCTCTTTCCCAGTTCACCCAGGGAACTTCTGCATAACCGAAGAAACCTCATGAATAACACTTCTCAGACAAGCATTTTTTCAGTACTCTGAAGCTGCTGAAGAAATTGCAAGGGCAACAAATAGTAATTGTGGTTAGTTGGCTTTTTCTGTTTTCACAGCAGGTGGTTTTCTACAAGAATTCAGAAACACAACTCAGAAAAAAAGGAGAGACCAGAAGAATGCAAATATGGACTTGAATTCCAGTAAATATCTGACTGTGGGGGGGGGGGTGAGAGAGAAAAGTCAGTGAAGTTGCGGGATGGGGCTTAACTTTAGATACTCTGTTCTGCCAAGTACTCCCTTTCCTGCAACAAATAAAGCAAATACTTTTCATATTCCCATAAGGAAATTCATCAGAACACAAGAATCTATTATTTATGACCTTATGCCTGTGTATTTCTTACAGATAACAACAAATATATTGGTGTTCTTTTAAAAATTTTAATATAAAATTGTTCCAGATGAAACTGAAACTGGTTTACTTCTATTTGCAAAAATTGCTGTACTGAAGATATTTCAAAACACAATTGTACATAAACAGAAATCATTCGTCCCATGCAGCATGTGTCTGAAATTAACCTTCCTCTCCACAACACAGCAATTTGCAGGAAGAAGGTAGTTTAACTCAAAACATTACTTGCAATCTTGGAAAAGGTTAGTTCCCTGTAAAAATCTGAGTCACTGCAGTACAATTTTTCTTTCCTGTAGAAAAATTTCAATTGCAAATTTTATATCTGAGTTTGAATTGCAATACTTGTTCAACATAGTGCAATTCATCTTCAGGTCACAGAAAAACAACCAAAAAAGCAGACATAACTTTTTTTTCTTAAATTACTTAGTTCTACATGTAAAGCCATTATACAAGACTTTACACATGGAAGATTTTCATTACAAGGTGTTTTGTTTTAATTTAATACTTTTTATTAGCAGAAAACACAAGACAATCCCATGAAATGTAAAATGGGAACCTAAATTACTTACACTTTAAATGTTCAAGTGCTAGAAATGATCTGAAAATATTGCACAGAAATAAGCCTAAAATATAAAGGTAGATTAAATGAAGAACACACACAGAAGTACACAGTAACACTCCCATACTTTACATACTTTACTCTTTATTATGATTAGTCACACATGCTCAAAGTAATTCTCACTGAATCTGTCATTTGCAAATTGTCAAAAAACCCTGTTTGTGAAGAACCACAAAGGTAAATTAAATGTAAAGTAGATCTATTGTAACCTTCCTATCCACAATATTTAAAAATCTTTAAAATTAAAGGACCTCCTACTACACCTTTTCTAATTTAATTTCTAATAGTTTTTGAAGATCCTCGAACAATCTCAGGGCAGGAGTAAAACGCCAGATCACTTCATATTGTGTTTGAATATACTTAATGCAAAATAGAGAAGTGAGTTTGTCAGTATTTTAGGCAACTGAAAATAGTATTTCTCTGCTTAAACCCCAGATCTTTCTGTTAATTTCTAGATACAACATTGCAGCACATGCTTTTAACTTTTAAAACCAGACCACATAACTCTCATACTAGAACATTTAACTTGCAACATTGCTGAGACAGGTAAGGGAAGGCTAAGAAGGGCACAGAAAGGGACACATCTTTCAGTCACTAAGCACTAAGAGATGGATACACAGTTGTAAAACTTGTATCTGTGTCCTCCTGGAGTCTGTAACAGCAGTCAATACCAAATCCTCCACAAGACAGAGGAGATGCATTACACAATTAGAACTATTGTGCAGTACAAGTTTCACAGCAAATAAGATTTTCAGGGTACAAGATTAAGAGAGTAAAAAAAATATACCTGTAATGTGGGCATTGGTACAGAGTAGAAAGACAAGTAACAAGCTGCACCATAAACAAGTTAAAAAAAAAATATGATTTGCTTTCTCCTAAAGCTTGGTGACAGGGCCAATAATTCTCTAAATGCAAAAATGCACCTCAGTGGACATTAAGTAATAAATCTTACTTGAATAAAGAAAAAATATTTAAGACAACTCAGATGTTGATTTATGCAAAGCCATGCAAGGTAAATAAACATAAAGCTAAGTACCTATTAATTGAGAAATAATATTAAATCACCATTTTGGAATGTTCTTCTGACCAATCCATCAGTGTGACTATTTCCATATTGGAGCTGTTCCCATTGTTCTTTATTTATATTGCAAGAGTAACCAAAGACCCTAGCTGAGGCCTTAACATGGTAGTTGCTATCCAGTAATACAGACCTGCAGAATTCCTACCCTTAGTAGTACTGACTATATTAAAAGTATATTAAAAAATACAGTACTTTCATTGCCATATCTACTTTAGTGTTTTTCTTTATATGTCCTAATTAATAAACCCAAAAACTGTCTTAAAAAATTCTGAACAGAACATAAAAAGGCTATTCTAAAAAAATTCTGTACCGCCCTAATCCAGTCTTCATCAACCCTGAGATTTAAAAACCCCTGCCAGGGTAGTTGTTTTATTTCTATTGTAGCTTTGAACCTAGGATTATTCATAAATTCTCATGAAAATCTTTTTTTTTCAAGCATTTATGAGATTTTCACTGAGGATGCCTGTACTAGCTGCCTATTCCACCAAACTGATCAAAAATAAGCATATTAGACCTGACACCTCTGCATGAGTGTTGGTGGATATGTTCAGTGTATGCCAAAGTTTGGTATTCTGTTTTAACAGCATCATCCTTTATAAGCCTCTATATTTTACTACTGTACATGAAGGCAGCTACCACTGAAAATGGAGCTGCAACAGAGGGGGGAAAAGCTTCTCATTTACACAGAAATCATCTCTTTTGACAGCATTTTTCCTGGTGAAGACAGATTGGCTAATATAATACTTCAACGTCATCCATATTATTTTATAAAGGATTTCTTGCAAAATTCCCCTTTTCAGGAAAGCCTATGGGTGTGTTAAGTCAGGAGAAGGAAAAAAAAAAAAGAAAAAGCTGATAACACGCTAATATAAAAAAAAAACCATTTAAGAATTTCACCAAATTTCATGCAACTTATTTTGAAATTCCAACAGCTTGTATCTCAAGGGCCTTCTGAAATTTTGTGTCCAAAGAGTCACTTGGCTGCTCTAGAAACACTGATGGCTGACAGGATTGGAAGAGAAGGCCTTTAATGACCTCACCTCATGTGGCCACTCTTACACTGAGAACAACCAAGGGCAGCTGCCAGCAGAAGCAAGGATTTCCAGATGGCTGTCCTTTCTCAGTGCTGTTCCTTCTTCCTCCTCCTCCAAGTCTGGGGGCTCCCTAGCCCCAGCAGATTTCAGTACTGGCAGACTTCCTACAGACACTGAGCACCTTAGGGTGTTCAAAGTGCCACACAGTTGATCAGGATTTTTTGGACTGGACAAGACAAACTCCATAGTCAGATGTGGTTAATGCTGACAAGCTACACAGAAAGAGGCTGCACAGCTCTTCTTGCCATTGCTTTCTGTTCAAACACTTACGAGACCTTGTTTGAATACCTAAAGACCAACCACCATTCCATCATATTTATGCCCTTCAGAAACCAATAAAACAGAATTACAACAACTTTTAAAGCATTCCTGTATGACAACTAAGAGGTATCAAGAATATATCCATTTTACTGAACTTCACAATGTTTTTTTTAGTCACGGGAAAAATAATTTAATGGAGAAACAAATCCATGGTAATACAAAACTAGTCACATTTGGAAACATAGTTTTAAGTATTTCTATAATAGTCAGCCCTTTTCAAACTATAAAAACATCAGAATCAGAAAAGATTATGAAACAGTTGCCCTTTCCTTCAACACAGGTTTATGAATCATGTAATAGTTGGTAAAGTTTTTAATTCCAAATTTGGAGAGAACCAAATGAGTAAGTACATGTATCACATTTCACCTGAAAGCATTTTATATACTCCCTCTACTTTGTATTCATTAGATTGAGTAGTGTAAAAAGGTGAAATTAAACCCATTTCACCTGTAACTCTATCAAACTACCAAGAGGAAGCTTTTCTCATTTAAGCTTATGTTGAAAATCTATACAGTCTTCCAAATACCTTTACTTAGTCTGAAAAAAACCTCATTGTTTACAAAAAGCTGATGTTACCACCTGGATTGCAATTCTTCAAATTCTTTTCTATCTCCTTCTATAAGAATTTAAATCTATAATCCCATAAAAAAGTAGTATAATTTATTATAAGAAAACAAACTATGTTCTGCACATGTGTATCAAATCACAACCAGAAAACAGTCACCTGTATTAAGTATTTTATTAAAAAGTCTTAAATTATATCTAAAATGGTAAAACTTTGTCAGCATCATATAAAATAATTCTAATGCTATGAAAGAAAGTATAGTCCAATCAACACTTTTTTAGCCACTGACAGACTAGAGAATTTATAATAAACTGAAGTCAATAAGTAAATAGGCACTCAAAAAAGAGAAATAATCACTGGCCTTAATGATTAAAATTCTATAGTATGAACAGCTGAAAATGACCAAAGCAGAGTCACCTCCTGGAATAACATTAGGTTCATTCCTTGTACTTTGTGGCATACAGTTTGAGCAAGTATACCAGGGTAAATCCAAAACTCACCAATTATTATTACTGTCTTTGAAAGGTTACAGTTTCCCATCCTGCGATACTCCTTCATCAAACCGTTTTTAAACAAGGAGATTTGTTTTGGGGTAGACTTCAGTCCTACTGCTTTATTATTTTTAGACTATTTGACCACAGACAACATCTGGTATTTGATTTGAAATTATAAATAAAAAATTCTTTAGAAAACATGTATTTCCCATTACTTGAATTCAGTTCACATTAACTCAAATAATAATAATAAAGGCATTATAAGGTCAGATCCATAAAGCAATTTGACAGGACACTCACCATCATCTTACCCTACACAGATCTACTGAAGATTTCTCACATTGGATTTTCAATAATCCTACTTTATCTGTCCATGCCTTTTTCCATACTGCACTGAAACTATGCCAAATTATGTTGAAATAGCTTCAGCATTTTCTATCCTTATAGCTAATCCTTTCCTTGACTTTAAACATGCTTGCTTTTGGAAGCTGCTGCTATTAGCCCTTTGCTTTAACACTCTGTGAAGAGGAATTCTGAGGAGTCAGCATGTTCTAACACTGAACTGGACAAGACAGGAGGACAAAAATGAGAATGAGCAAAGAATGAACAATGGCAAAATAATAGGCTTCAGCCACCAATTCTTATCACCTAGCAATTCCACCAGCTTTGGGTGCTACTTAATTGGAGCATAATCCTTTCTTACATAGAAATTTGAAATATTTTAGCTTTATTAAATAAAGTTAATCTAAAAAGAAATTGCGAAATATCAAAAGCACTTGAACTGCTAAAGGTTCTACTGGGTATTTTATGGGCACGTGGCTGGGTTTTGGTAAGCTGAGGTCAGCTTCAGGGCTAGCCTCTGTGGGGAGAGGCCAGCTGCTCTCCTGTGCCTCACAGCCCTTTCCAGCTGGCTCCAGTACAAACCCACTGTAGGCCAAAGCTTCAAATCAAACCCACTGTAGGCCAAAGCTGAGCCAAATTTGTTTGTGACACCACTGTGGAAAGCTTTAAGAAAGGACAAAAAAAATCAGTGGACAGGTAAAAAGGGAGTAGCAGTGCAGAGAGAAGAGTGGGAAACAGCAGACACAACACCTAAGTCAGAGGTAGAAGTGGTACTCCATTGCACCAGAGCACATACTCCTTGTAGCTCAGGAAGGACTCAGAATGGAGGAGATATCCTCTGCAACTCATGTGAGAGCCCAACCTGGAAAAATGGATATTTTCTGAAAAAACTGGGCCACTTTTTTTCCTTTCCCTGAAAGACTGCAACCCAAAAGAGAGCCCACCCTGGAGCAGGGGGAAAATGTAAGAATGAAGGAGCAACAGAGAACACAGCACTCTTCCCCTCCAGGATGCCTGCACTGAACAAGAAGAGTGGTAGTTTAAGGTGAAGTAGTTAGGTTGAGCTTGGGGGAAGAAAGGGGAAGGAAAGGTGTTGTTTTAATGTTTGTCACTACCCAAATTTATTTTAAATTTGTAATATATTACATTTATTTTCCCCAAGTTGAGTCTGGTTTGCCCAAAACAGTAAACAGTAATACATTTCCTCATCTTTGTTTTAATTCATGGGTTTTCTCATCATATTTTCTCCTTCTGTCCCACTGAGCAGAGGAGCAAGTGGCTGTGTGGGGGTCTGGACTTTAGCCAAGGTATCATGCCACATCAGTACATGTGACTGTCAGAACAATCTTTTGACTTACTAGAAGTAGCAGCTTTCTTTTTTTTTGGACTTCCTGTATCTTCCATTTCTGCCTCAGTGCTCTCACTGGCTGCAGCTGCTGCCTTTCTTCTTTTCTGGAAAAAAAAAAAATTAACAAAAAATAGTTGAGCTCAAGAGCACGGAAGACTGCAAAGTAGACAATATCCTCACAAAGCGTTCCCTTATTTTATATTATATATTATAAAACGTCTCTAGTCATAGAGAATATTTATTCCTGTATTAACACAATACTGGTAGTAAGCCATACACAATTTAAAACAATGGTTCCCCAATCTGCAGATCACTTTAGTAGTTGAAATTTTGATGTAGGAAAACATGAGGTGTTGTGATCATAACCTGGAGGATTTTTTAACTTACTCTGAATGAATGTTACAAAAGGAGTTATCTGAAAAACTGAAAGAACACAAAAACATTTTAAAAACATTTTATCCCAAGTTCATATTAACTGGGTTTTTCTAAAAAATTACACCACATTAAATTCTGGATCCTTGCTTCTTAAGGCTTTCTTTGTACAGCTTTAGAAGCAGCTAATACTCACTGAAACTATTTTTTTTTTGAAAAAGCAACCATGGGTTCTGTTCCAAAGAGAGGTATTTGGAAAATCTGAACTCTATTCAAGGTACATTACCTTAAAACCTCTAAATGGATAGAACCCTTATTATCTGCATATTACAATTAACTTTACTATTACAAAGTATTCCTGAAGTAATTATGGAAAATTATTGTTTTAAAGCCATGATTTTTGCAAAAGATGAACTGACCTGCATCAGGCATACATAAAAAGCACTGAGCACTGGAGGAGGCTTACCTTTTATTTATTTATTTATTTATTTATTGTGTGAGACTAGAGCTTTACTAATACCGCTTTAAAAGTGGCTACAACTTCACACAGCTCACGGGAGAAGGGGAGAGTGCATTACATCTTTCCTTTCCAAAGTGTTGCTTCATGATTACCATCTAAACCCTGCTGGGCTGAACAGATTGGTTCGATAATTACATACAATAACTGCAGTGGGCAGGTAACCCTCAGCTGGCACAGGGCAGCTCCCCTGTGAGAACTTCCATATGCAAACTGCACTGATGGAGTGCATTAGGTACATCTTTCCTGCCGGTGCACAGGCCTGATTACCGCCAGCCAAGACTCCAAGGTTAGCATGTCAGCAGATTTGTGATGCATTAGGCAGGAATAAACACAGACACTTTTGTTCATTCTGACCAAAATTAAGGAGGACTATTTCAGCACTGTACTGCTTTTATATGAGAGATAATGCATTCCTCCCAATTGTACTAGGAAACATTTTAAATGCTCATCAGAAAAACAGATATTCGTATACATATATACATACACATAACACATTACACAAAAGCAAAACACATTTATCTTGTTTCCAAGCTTATTTAATAAAAAGTGGTTTCTTAATCTTGATGCAGGTGAATTAAATAGCAGTAGAAATCAGGCAGCATTCATCTGAAAAAAGCAACACCTGCCTATCTGAATCTGAACATTAGAAGGAACAACAAATCACTAAGATCTGTATTTTTCCAGGCTACTTTACTCACAGTATTTCCTAGCACTCTTCACCACTGAACAACAGTAAAATGTGGTCCTTGCTCTAAATAATTTAGTCAAGAACTTGAAATACTCACTTCAGTATTGCTAGCTTCTTGTTTGTCTAGAACTGCTAGAGAATACTACACTCACAAACTAGCATGTTTATTATACAGAAAAAAAAAAAAAGAAAAAAAAAAAAGAAAAACCTCGAGGACAGCTGTGGACTGTGTTTCATTTACTTATACATGTGGGGAAACTTGAGCCACGATATAGAAAATGAAATGCTAACTTCTAATATAGCAGACATCTGTGCCTTTTACCCAGATACCAATACTGGAAAATAACTGAGATTCTAGAACAACCATGCTTATATGTAACATATAATGCCCACCATGGCTCAATTACCTGATAGCACAGGAGAATCCTACATTCTAAAAATGTATTTTTATTATCTCCCAGCTATGAAACAGTGTAACTTCAGAACATCAAATAACACTGTTTTAAGAAAACATTACGGTAGATTGCAAGAAATGAAGAATAGGTGTGTTAAGACCTGCTGTGATTAAAGATCAGTAGAGCCAAAATGTCATAGGTATTTTGTGTCAGAGGTCACAGTCTTCTCAAGGGTGGATGCCAGACTGCATTTTTCTTTTTCAAATTAGGCATTAAGCATACCAAACAAAATTCAGCACATGACAGAAGATCCTGGCTTTCAGAGGCAAAATGCTACCGATCAATGACAATTTCTCTTTATGGAGAGTAGTTTTTAATGAAGTTTGGAATTTGGAGCTTATCTTTAGAACACTAAGTCATCTTCTACCCAAGCCCATACTACAGCTGCTACAAGGCCTACAAAACCCAACATAGAAGAAAGAGTCATATGTCCTGGTGTTTGGACAAAAGCAAGAAGGTTATGATGTCCATCAATCTTATTTTGTCCAGACACTCTAGCAGTAGCTGGCATGAAGTAGCATCAAGTCCACTGAAATATGAAGTGAAAACACTAAAGTGGGCCAGCAGCACTCACTATTTTATCCAAGTGCTTCATATTTGTGACAACTGAGTAAGCTGACCATGCGTATGGTTCTCAGAGTAGATTAAAAAAAAAGAAACCAAATGAAAAGGCTTACTTCTATTTGATGTCAGGAGGTAAGAACCTATGGAAAAGGATTATTCCACCCTTTGGGAATAGTCTTGAATGTTACAGGCTAAAAAAACCAATACTTTTTAAGTTTCTATTCCATTCAAAATGTGCACCAGACATCTCTGCTGGACAAGGACATTAAAGGTCACAGATGTTGGCTCTGCAGCAGGCCAACTTACTCAGCAAAGAAACCAGCCAACCATTAAAGACAGATTATTTTTTTCCCAAAATACAGGTCTCAAGCCATATCAAACCACAGGGGGAGCAGAACTTATGTTATCAAACTCTTCTTTTGGAGGGACCTTTACACTCAGTTCAGCAGAAAATACTATTATAGAGACCATAGCTGTATGATTTTAGGCAAAATTCTATTGACTGGGCAAAAAGATATGAGAAAAGCTGAACACGTGTCTTAGAAGACTTTAGAATCCTCGTTTTGATTTTTTTCCTGCTTTTTCCCCGTCTTTAACACACTGCTGATCACGTCAGCAAGCAGGCAACGTACTTGTACTACTATCCTGTATTATAATTCTCAGTTCCCCAGCTCATGCTAGAGGAACCAATAAACTGCCCACCTGCTACTAACAAATGTAAATAAAGAAGTAATAAATGCAGTTTGAAGTAGAAGATGATAATTACTATCCCATTATGTGACCACTTTTTAATGGGTATAAGCTGTTTTAACATACCCTTTCCCAAAAGCTTAAAAAGTCCTTAATGCCGTATTCAAATTGAAATTCAAGTCCAGAGTTTAAGGCATCTTTAAATACAAAGAAGAAAATATCCCTAGCCTACCAATACAGTTAAGACTCAAAAATAACATATTAGATCACAGTGGAATCAATATGTAAATTCCAGAATCAAACACTTGGCATAAAGATACACACTTACAACTAAGCTTTGAGCTAATGGAAAGGAACCTAATATGTACTACATGTACTTTCATCCATCTGGAGTTTTACCAACTTAAAGAAGTAAATTAATCAAATGTTCATCTGTTCAAATGTCATTATATCTAGGTATACAAATTTTGTTATCCAAGGTAGTATCTAGTATGAAAGTACATCTATAAATATCATTCTATATTAAGTTTTATTAACAATTAGTTATGTTGAATTAGAGAAATAATGTGTGCAACTATTACTTCAACATTTCACTATTTGATTATTTGCTACTGGATTAAGTTACAACACCTACTTCCACTAACTCTTACTTAGCTCAACAAAATGCAATAAAGATGACATGAATTTTTAGAGTAAAACCTTTTGCACGGGATTTCTTTGAAAGTCTCCATTTTCTGCCAAGCCAAAGTCAAGCACACCATCATCTTTTTGTCCAATGGCCTTGAGACCTTGCAGGAGTATATCTCGGAAATGCTGATAAACAGGTTTCTCTTCATAGCTGAGCAGCTTCACCTTTTCCATATACTTGGCTATTTCATCTAAAGAAATGGCACCTCCAATTAATTTCTATTTGAAAACATTTTAATCCTTCACTTTTACTACAAAAGAGACAGAAATTATGCATGCACTACTTATGCTATTTTGAAATGGTTATTTATAAACTCATAATAATAATTATGTCTTTACTACTACACATTTTAGAAAAAAATTATACCAAGGTTCATTACCCAGTGATGACAGCACCACTGTTTCTTACATCTTTATTGCAATGAAGAAAACAGTCATAAAAAACCCTAATAGGCCAATCTTCACCAATGAATGCTTATTTACATGGTATTTCTTGTGTCTATATTTAAAATTGTAGAAAAGGAAATTCAATGCTATTTCACAACTTCATCATTTCAAGACTGAAACATATACTAAATGATACATGAAACATTAGACCACTGAAAAAACAAACAAGTCCCACTTGAATGAGAAAACTCTTCTGATCACCAGGAATAGCTGGAAATAACTAAATATTAAGATCTCAAGAAGGTGTATTTCTAATAGAGTCAGCTAAAAAAAAGTAAGTAAATGTACTCAGCAAATCACCTCTGCCAAATAGGAACAACCTACACTTCAAGTTTGTATTACTTCTTAAATTTCCATATCTAAAATCCAGTTGAGAAAAATCAATTTACACATCTCATGTTTGAAATTAACACTGTGCTTAACCAGAAGCAACAGAGTGTTTGTATTGTAGGCAACTGCAGCCAAAATGAAGAGTGTATACTTCTCTTCAGCAACAATCTAATTCATGCCACTTTGTTGTTCCTAAATGAGAGGAAGAATTAAAATAGGTAAAAAGTTCAGTAGACAAGTATTTTAAAATAGCTCCTCTTACCTGGTTTATTTTTCCCAGGAAAGCATTTGTCCATCAAAATGGAAATATTATCTCTACATCTGAAAAACAAAATTAGTCAAAACCACTGTTTCTTTTGAATTCTTACTCTTGTCCTGTTCCAATAAACTATTTAAACGTCCAGTTTGGGCTACTGTCAGATACAAGAGACACTACTGCATAAACTTCTGATATGACTTAGTATAGCCATTTGTGGGTGTGCAGCACATTTGAGAACCTGATGAATGCCAGATGAGCCATCTGAAACAGTTTTTGATTCTTAGAAGCAAGTAAAAGACTATAGAAAAAGAACTGGTCCATTCTCAACCCTCACATACCAATGCTAAGGAAGCCAAATAACAGATACTTGTTAATGAGACAGAAACTGCTGCACTGGGACAGCTCTCTTCCTATTAAATGTGTGACAAGAGAAGGTTCATCTGGGCTGAGGGGAAGATAAATGCATGTTGACATTGAGGCTGGAGGGACAAAATGAAAAATAATTTTAAAACCCCATAACAGTAGTGCTCTAGCTGGAATGATGCTCAAAACATTTAAGCTTCCCCTTTAGCCTTCATTTCTGCCAATGCATCAGAGCACGGTGTTAAAGGGACACGCACTCTACACCTCTCCTCCTGTAAAGCATGACTGATGGTTACCTGCATCCTGCTAAGAGTGCTTTTGGATTCACCATGGCAATTCTAAAGTGCCAATACTGCGGTGGAAAAATAAACACTTCACACACGCAAAAGAAGACAGCAGAACAGTACAAGGGAAGTTTAATTACAAGTCAAGGATACATGAGACACAAAAGGAAAATGGGGGGTATACAAAACAATAGCTACTCACTGAAAGGGAGCATACTGAGAGTACAAAGCATTTCTACAGAAAGACATTTTCGTTTTCAAAAGAGAATGAAAACAAATAGTTTCTCACCTGATTTTTGAGTCTCTGACAAAATTTGGATCTTTCAAATTATCTTCCCAAGGTAGATGGCCACTAAGCCAATGAATCATACAGTAACCCAAGATCTCCAGATCACCACGTCTTGATGGTGCTAAATATAAACGCACGCATAAAAACCCAACCATAACACCAGCTAATAAAGCACACACAGTTTAACAACAGTAAAAATTTATAAATATGTTAAGACAATGCTAACAATGTAACACTGCTGTATCTGTTACTTATGTCTTTATTTTAGCATGAAAGCTAGAAAGGAAAACATGTCCTACATCTGGAAGAATCACTTCATTTTCAAGTCCTTTATCAATCTCTCCTATTCAAAGACATGACATGCTGCAGTTATCCCAATTTGGGAAGCTTTTTAAGTACTCAGGTTGTGGAAAAAATAGAACAAGTTAGTGAAGTGATTGACTTTCTCTTCAAAATAGTTTTTACTTCCCTTTGTCTATAAAAAGGTAAAAGTGCTGAAACCCCACCTTCCCCAAAGTATATTCAACAATGCTGAATTATTTTATGTGGCCTAAAAACTGAACAAAGGACACTATGAGATCAGATTCCTAGGTCTTCACAAAAAAAAACCCCACCTAGAAACAAGCAACCACAAAAAAAACCCCATGAAAACAATTCACATATACAGCGACTGCAAACTACACTAGAAGTACAAATTTGCAAATTAAGTTGTCTTTGGTTATGTTCAGTTTTAAGACTCCTCAAGTAAACAAACATTTTCAACAACTTATTTTTGCAGAAAATACTCTTATGTTAATAAAGCAAAATTTAAGAATTAAGAAAATGAAGTTTATATTTACTATAAATCCTCAATGATTAATCAGACATAAACCTGTCTTTTACATATTCAATCTTTTCTCACTTCTTGCTTTTTATGTTCAGAGACTATAGGCATAATTAATTAATTAAATTAAGCTTTTTGAGTTCAAATAAAAATATTTTCACATTGATAACAGCAACTATTTTTCTCCTAAAACCAGGACCTATTTTTCTATCAAGATCTCACCAATACTATTCAATTTCTACTTGGTTAATAATAAGCAATACACTGAATCTCTCATCTTTATAAATTAAGGAGCTCTTAAGAAAGTTACATTAAAAATACAATTAGTAAAAGTTAGTAAACAGAAAAAAAGAAAAATGCCAGTATAGCACATAAAAAAAATTTTAGAATCAGAAGCCTGGTTTATTTGCTGCACTGAGTTTTGTAAAGTCTTTTATTTATAAATAAGGATATACAAATGCCTATTGCTGAGTTTTACATCCTTACCCACACCCTTGTGTGCATCAATACTGGTATATTCAATAGTTCCATCATGGCACCTTTTAGGATCTTCTTTATACTCTTTGTGAACTCCTTCAGGACAGTATCTGTAGGCAAGTCCATAATCCACCAAGTACACCTAGTAATTTCCACAAATAATGCCAAGGTTAAAGAACTATAAATACAAAAAAAACGTAAATAATAAATGCAACTCCCCACCATTCTCATAACTTCTTTGTAAGTATTAAGAATGGTAAGCTGTTGAACTCAATGATTCTCAGTACTTTATTAATCTTAACACGTATTATTTGAAAACAATATGTCAGTTAGGTTTTATTGTTTTCCATAAAACAGTCTGATCTGGAAGTCATTTCTTGCTGCTACAGAAGGCAAATACAGTACAATAGTTATTACCAGGAAAATTAGATTAAAAAAAAAAAAACAAACCAAAAAAACCCAAGTAACAAGCAAAACAAGTAATGTCCAGTTATAAATACACTCGCTGTGCTACCCTCTTTAAAGTCAGTTGACCCATTTGAACAATACTACATACTACCACTTCTGACTAACAACACAGTTACTTTAAGAGAACTGAAATTTCTTATTATTTTACATCTTTCACAAGCTAAAACATTTGGGCAAGAACAAATACATAATTCGAAACTCTAATATGCATTGTTTGAATAGTAAAGAGAGTTAAAAATGCAGAAAAATGAAAGACTTCCGTAAATCAAGTGGAACAATCAACACTTTAAAGACCAATTTTTCCAAGTAACAGAACACTTATCTGATGGACTTCTTGAACAAAGCAAAAAGGTAACAATGCAGACAGGCAAACATAATTTCCCAGTGTGCTATATAATTTTAGGCTTCTACCTGCAAATACCTATTTGTGAGTCAATTTTTTTTTAATCTTGAGAATTTCTCTAGAATACAATTTAGGCCAAATAGTCAATTGATAACTGCCCAGCAAAATGCATTAAAAAACGTAGAATATTAACTAGATATAAATGTCAAGCAGAAATAATGTTACCATACACATTCTTAAAAATGAACTTCTGCTAGATTTCACAGGTTCAAAGCACTCTGATTGTTGTCAAATAGAAGGTTTAAAACATGAGGAGTAAAATGCTTTATAAATACCTGATTAGGGTTCTTGTAACTCAGAAGGAGGTTTGCGGCCTTGATGTCTCCATGCACATATTCATGCTCATGGACATATTCCAGAATATCAAGCTAACAAAACAAAAGTCATGTAAATGCAGTACCCAGGTCTGCCCACCAGAGGACCTGGACTCGGCACAAGAACGGGACTCAACTGAGACATTTACACAGGGAAGACAGATTGAGAAAATAAAAAGCATTTTTAAAACTTACTATTCTCAGGCCTAATTGTAGTACAGTTTTATGGGAAAACTGTTTTGCATTCTCTTCATACATCTTCTGAAGATCTCTGCCAAATCGGTCCATTATCATAAATCGATAGCTAAATTCAAGGACAAAAAAAAATAAAACGCAAAGCCAAAAAACCAGCAAAGTTACTGAATCATACTTAGGGAGAGCATTTTATCTGCGTGTTAACTGTACTAACTAGTACTAGTGATTGAATACATCTCTGTCAAAAGAAACCGTGGGAAATACTTGAAATACAGCATTTTGTTAACACTGTAAATCCTACATTCCTACCTTTTTTACATCAGCTACTCAAATGTTCATCCATCAAAAGAACTGCTCTTTATTCTAATTATGCAATAAAATAACAAGTAATCACAGAGGAAAACATCCTTACTGTAACTCACTATAGGCAAAATAGGGGGGAAAAAAAAGCATCATCTACTTACAAAAATACATTTCTTGTTTTTTATAAATGACTAAGTGATTTAACATGTTCACTTACAATGTTCCTTTACTGAAATCTATTGCAAACTTTTTTTGACCTACTGTTAAAACCAAAAACCTTTCACCTGCCAGAGGTGTTCTGATATTCATTGCTATAGCCAAACTGGTTCTAAAACTATAAGAGTTCATAGTAGCTGTATTAAAGAAATTCTGCACTAAACGCTGAATGCAAAGTCACTTTTATTTGCAGGATAAAAAAAGCTACATTTACTTTTGCTCTCAAAATGAATGTTGTTTTCACATTAGGTTAGTTTTACAGTCGAGGACCTTCTGAAAAACTGGTATTTCTGACATACTAAGACATCCACAGCGAATGCCCAATGCAGAGAGCCACACAAAGAAGCCTGACCTCCTGTAAGCTGCTAAAACTCCTTCACAGCACAGCTGTTTAGAGAACAGCCACTAGGAAACATGGACTATTACATAAGCAGGCATTAACAGTAAATAACAAGTAACAAAAACCTTTCCTAGCATGGAACAATACTAAAAACTATCCCCAAACTTAAAACAAATTTAACATGAAACTAGCAATTACTCTAGCTCACAGATTAAGCCACGAAAAGCCCCATCCCTACGGAAAATAGAAGAGATTTGAGAGAGCACTCCTTAATACTTGTGAGTGAAAATATTTTTTCAGTGCACACAAGAAAAGCTTTAGTCATATTATTCCATTAATATTGTACATTAGAAATTGACTTTGTTTTAATTAAAATATAAAAAGCTTGTGAACCACATATACATAAACAGCATCATTGTTTTACAGCAATGTTCACAACAAATCAAATCTCACTTATGAAGACTGTAACAAACACAAATAGGAGTAACAAACAGAATACAGACAAAATGTATCTATTTATATAGTCCCTAAACACACCTTCGCCATGCAGATGAAAATTTGTAGCAGAAGTGAACAACATGAAGATAAGCAGAAAATACACCTTCTAAACTACCTTCAGCTAAAAGAGATAATGGTTGAGGATGAAATAAAGTCCAATATATGTCAACAAAAGATATATTCACCTGTTTCCATTTCTTTCATGCAAGCCAGAACCCCAATATCTTGGTACACCTAAATATTTCAGTTTATGGGACTTAGTCCACTTCTGAACTGAAAATACAAATAAAGTTAATGAATTTGTATGAGTAGAGACTTACACAAAAAGGGAGTAGTCACATTGCTTACAGTTTCTGTGTACCTGGGAGCTGCTTATTTCATGAAAATGCATATGCAAAGTATACAGGATAGTTAATCACATAACCATTGTAGGGACAAGATGCAACTCAAGTTTAAATTTACACAATACTACCAACAGAACTACAAAGCACTTCTTACCAAAACCCTCTAATTTATTATATATCAGAATTCAGTTTCAATAATTTAAAAATAATTTTGAAAATTACCTAAAGAGATTCTCGAAGTTCAACCTTACTTTACTTCTACAGGCTCTATTTTCATAAATGCTTGTAGTTCATTAAAAACATTTTAATAGACTGCTTACTTTCATCTGGCTTAGCAGCTCGCATGTAGAACTTTAACTCAGTAAAAAGAGGTCCATTCTGGCTGGGTTCCTTTAAGACAATTTAAAATTTGTTAAAAACTGCTGTGTTAATGCCTAATAATTATTAAAAGCTGAACCATTCACCCTATAAAACCATATTCTCCCTCAAATGCTCTACCTGATGCTGATAAACTCAATAGAATATCTTTGTATTATAAAAGAAATTTAGCACTAAAAACTATTTTTATTATAAATGGCTTGACATTAAGGGTATCAAAAATACTGCCTCACAGCAACAGACTAAAGAAGAAATTAACTGAAATGTATAGAAATATTAACAACTATTGGCAAAAGTTTAGCAGAGAACATTAAACAACATTATCTCAGATTCTTCAGATTACAGCTGGATTGCATCAGTTACAGCAGCTTTTAGTGATTTTAAAATAACACCTGAAATGATCCCATGAAAAAATCTTAACAGAAGTTAAATTCTTATTGAATGAAAGGCATTTTGTTCCCTTCATACATTAGTTCACCAAGACAAAAATAATGAAGATTTCAAAATTTCCCAAAATTACAATAACTACACCTATTTCAATTTCAGAGTCTACCTTGTATTTAATACATTTCAGTTCCACATTCAAGGGGCAGATCTATGGGAAGCATATATTACAAGTGAAGTTTAAGAGATAAATTCCTATGAAAAGATTTTAAATACTGCAAGAACACCAGATAGGCAAGTATCTTGATCCTACATTTCCAGAATTTGGTAAAGAAAAAAGAAAAAAAAATGTATCTCAATTCTTGTAAATTTTGAGTAATTGATTTTGAGATAAGCTTAAGCAATATATTTTTGTCTAGTTACTTAAATATACCCAGAATTGTTCTATATCTGTGAAAATACTTGTTTTGGAATATCCTATACTTTAAAAATAACAAAATGTATGCAATTATTGCCAAGAAACTCAAGATTAATAGAGTCACGTGGCATTAGATACGTATCAATCCTAAATAGGTTTAATTTTGAGTTTTAAATGCGGATGTTGTGATCCAGCAAATTGCTAGAGGCCAGAGTGCAGCACTGAGCCAAGAGAGGCTCCTGCTGTCCAACCTCAGCAGGGCAATGCCGGGCTCAAAGTGCCCCTGCCCGCGGCTTTGCTGTGCGGGCTCGGCTGTGCGGGTTTGGCTGTGCGGGCTCCGCGGCTCGGCCGGAGCTCGGGACGCGCTGGGGGCAGACACCCCCAGCACAGGCACCACTGCCAGGCCTGGACTCTCGATTACAGAGCCTGTCCCCACCTCACTGCCTCCAGCAGGACTGCCCTGATAAACAATGGAGCCAAGACAGCTTTCTGGCCTCTCCTTGTCAGGAGAGGGAAAAAAAACAGAAAAAAAAACCAAACTAAAGACAGACCAACTGATCAACACACACAGACTTTGGTATCTGCACATTTACTTTTGGTTAGTTTATTTATCCACAATGGACAACAAATTAGCTATACAGAGATTATATATGCAGAGGAGAAGGGTTAAATAGATTAATTTTTATATCGCAGTTACCTCAAACACACATTACTTGATCTATTCACTTGATCCTGTGTAGCATTATCTATTAATATCCTAACTTATTAGAGTATGAATTCTCATATATAATTTTCATTTAATTTATGTAGACGTGAACAATGTTGTTTTCCTATTAAAATACAACAAAAAATAGGTGCTACAAATTCTTACAGCATTTATCCATAAATAAATTATTCCACAAAAATTTATGTCTCAGTGCTGAAAATGTGTATCTTTCTCTGGTCAGAAAGAAAAATCTGCAATCTTTTCACACTTGGAGAATAGATAAATGATTTAACCACAAACCAGATCTTTATGTTGACTATGAAGGTGTTTTCCCACAATACCATTAATTCTATCTACAGATAAATAAATGCATATATGACACTAAAAAAGCTTACACAGCATCCAGTATCTGCCATAATAGTCCAGAAGGAGTGCAAACACAAATTTCTACAGCTTTATGCTCAGGGCCATTCTAAATACATGACTTATAAAACTGAAATTGAAGTCTTATTCAAAAAGATAACATAATGAAAGATTATAGAGTACATGTCAAAACCCAACAAACTTCAAGTAGTGTTTTAAGAATTCTGATCTTTTTCAGGCAGCAATGTAATGAAGTGTAATTAAACCCTACATCCACTCCTGAACAATGACATCTGAAAGGTCCACATGTTAAAAAGCATTTCTTTTTTTAATAAAAACTGTGATTCATTTCAGACTGCTCAGACATCAATACTATGAGGATATGTCAAAGACTAAGCCAATTTCCATCCTGCTTTAATAGCTTAATTTGACAAACATTACTATAGAAGCACATATTTTGTCAAACACTAATAATTGTTCAAGGCTGTTAACCACTTTGCTTCAGCTGATGGAAAAACTAGAATCCACCCAGGCATCAGAAAATGGGCTCTTATCTATAGTTGTGTTATATCAGACTGCAGAGACATAATATGTTATGGGTCATTTGTGAGGCTAGCACAAAGACTGGGGCTACTCTTTATTGCCATAAAGACAAAATTATGAAAATCAAATTAAAAGTGAGTAGTCATCTGGGATATTAGCATGGAGGTATTTACAAAATGCTGCAACAAAGTGAATCTAGCATAGGAGCAACCCTGAAGTTGGGACAACTCTTATATTAAGAGCCCAAAATGGAGAGAAGATGGATGTGTTTCAAACTCAGGAAAAGAGGGTGATAGCAATTACATACAGCATAAAGTAATGTATATCTGATGGTTTTCACAGCAAGTCAAACCAGATTCTTCCATGAAAGTTAAATGGTGCTCTGCTTCCTGATCAGTCCAAACTCAGCAGGAGCCAGTAATTAGAAGCCACTGCCTCTCCCAGGCAAGCCACTGCTATTATCTGCCTCTAAAACAGATGCACAGTGGACACCCCCACCCTTAAGAGGAGAGGCTGAACACAATAACACAGGTTGTCACCACCCAACTGCAGGCTGGGGCTCCCAGACTGTCTGGAATTCCTGCCCACAAACACCTAAGACAGCAGCAGCAGGCTGATGTTCAAAGTGTAGCAGTCTGACATTTGCTTAGCAAGCACTGCTTTTTTCAGCAAGGGACAACATTTTGGAGGCAGGGTCATCACAAACTGTACCTTGGAGTGTCTGAATAATGTCAAGACCAGTATCCTAGAATTTCCCTTTAGTCAGCAGATGTAAATACCAAGATTACAGGCACATACTAACCAAAATGTATTTTACTCTAATTTAACCTAACCTTATAGTTTCAGGAACAAATGTTAAAAGCACTAACATATACACAAAGTGGTTGGCTACTGCAGCAAGGTATTTCAGTATCATCATATAGTTTAATAAATAAAATGTTAAAACAGTCTAGTTCTGAACTGCACTGAAAATCTTTTACACTGTGAAGTTCTTGTACGATTTTCTGGTATTTACTTTTTTTGCAGGAACAGAAGTGCCACCAAGAAAATGAAGGGTCTGGCTGTACTATGACTATTCCCATACTCCCTGTTTTTTTAATAAGACTTGGTAAGATCTTACCAGATCAATACAAAATCCTCCAGCAAAATTTAAGAAAAAATACTTTATACCTTAGGAAAAGAAATAGCCAAATCCAAGTAAATAACTTTTTAGACTAAAACCGTATGAAAATTTCAGGTAATAAGAAGAATTTGCTGATTTGTTACAATGGGCTGAAAATGAGCTATCAACAATGCTTTTTCTTCTTTCTAATCATTAAGTTTAAAAAATTGGGTCAATGTTATTTTAGTTCAATAGAAATTAGAACACGTATGTGGTTTATGAAAAAACATTTAAAGAACTTTGTGGAGACCTCAGGAATTAAAGTTTTGCTGTTTCTAGTCACGAGTCATCTGTCGGTTCATCAACATACAGTGGTGAGCAACAGTTTACAGAGACTCACTGCTGAATCACAGAAATTCTCCAAAAGCTAGACAGCTTTCATTTATTTGGTCATATCTGTGTTGTTTATAGGAAGCAAGTGAAACAGAATCTGATACATTTCATGGATCTTTTTCAACTCCACTTGCATTCCACTACGATGTTCCTAATACACAGCAGTCTCAATTCTCAGCAGTATTCCCCCGTATCCCCACACTATTATTTTAAACAGCACTTTGCAATTGCATTATTTTCAGATGATGTTTTAAATTACACTTTCTATTCTAGAACAAATATTTTCAAATTGGGAAGTAAAGATTCAAATGCTCTCTTACCACTTTCGCAACATACGGGGCGTCACTGCCAACCGACTTTGAAGAATTAACATCAGCTGTTAAAAAGAAAGCTTTTATTAGTATTAGGAGAGGAAACTGTCACACACTATAAACTCACTCGTTATGCAGGATGGACAAACATACAACAAAGTAACTAAGTGCTGACACAAACAGACTAGTACCTTAGCCTTTGGTAAGAGAATCATACTGTAAGTGAAGGCTACTGTATCCAGATATTGCATTCTTGCATTCTCCCTTCCGTTTGAGGAGTACAGGCAGTTTACTAAAGGAAGGAGTTCTTTTTCTTTTATCCAGTAACTTTTTCCTAGTCAATAGTGTTTCTTTTGCATTCTAAGACTATTATAAAGATACACATTTGTGGACATCAAGAAGAAAAATAAATTCCATGTTGCCATGTCACGTATCCAAAAGTGACCTTCTGTTGCTACTAAGTTGTTGGTATTTGTGACAGAAGATACAGACATGAAGAACATCAAGTGATGCAAGTACAAAGTAGAGAAGAGTCAGGGTCACAGCTTTGTGCAAACGATGGGGAACCAGAGAGCAAGCTTTGGCTTGAAGAAAGCAGGAATTCGAGTGAGTTGGAACCCCACTAAATTTAGTAGCTCATTGAGTGAGGCTGAGTAAGAAGTCGAAAGCTTCTTTGGCAAAAAGCCACCCACTGGTCCTGTTTTTCTCCTTAACCCACTTATGCTGCAGTCTGTTCATTTTAAAAGCAGGACAGATTTTTTTCCTGTTTTCCAACTCAGTATGAATACAGCACAACCTTTCCCCAAGATGAGGAAGACTATATTGTAATGATCACATTAACTTTCATCCCATCAGAATTGTTTGAAAAATGACTAGGGGCAATGAAGCAGAGAAGTCTCAAGACCTCTCTCATCTGTTCATTTGTCCAAGTAAAAGAGATACTAAGTATGGAACACTATTTCACTTTAAGTTTTCCTTGTCACAGAATTGCAAAACAAGACCTGAACTGACACTTCAAACAAAGTTCAACACTTGGTTTTTTGCATTGGTTACATTAAAAAAAAAAGTATACAGCATGCCAAAAGTTCACAAGGCAATGAAAAAATAAAAGCAATACCAAATTCAAAACCAGTCCAAGTACTGGCTGACCAGTAGCCCCCAGATAATATGCACTGACAATTTCAGTTCAGAATTCATCATTATAAAGACACTCATGAAAAATTTAGTCTTTCAGCCAGACCAAAATTCAAATTTTTTAATAAAGATTTTGATTTTGAGACAGAATGAACTACCACTGGAAAATCATAAAACTAGCGCTTAAAATGACCATTTGTCTATTTCTGTAATTTTCTTTCAACATCATGACCCAAGCTAAGGTTAGAAATAGAATAGAAAAGATCATGCAAAGATACTTCATATTTTTAACTTAGGGTCAACTTTTCATTGTTTTGAATAGCGATAAACATCTACTCTCCATTTTACAGAATTATCAAAGATAGCTACACTTACCAAGGTATAGGCGTCCAAAGCCTCCCTGCCCTATAGGGACACCTAATTTCCATTCTTTTCTTGATGTATCTGCTAGAACCTCCCCCAGACCAAACACTTCAGCAAGTTTTCTTTTTGCAGGGGCTCTTTTTCCAGCTGTTTTCTTATTTGGCATTTTCCCTAGAGAAAGTGAAGGAAAGTAAAAATAATTTAAAAACATAGGTCACATATTTATCCAACTTATTTTACATAGAAATCTGTTACAAACAGAAAAAAGAAGGGGTTAAATCATAATTTTTTAGTACAAAGATACTTGAAAAGAAATGCAGTAAGCAGTTTCATTGGCACAAATTAAAAGTGAGAAACAACTAATTTTTCCAGGCACCACAAAAAAAATTGACAGCAAAGATCTTCACAAGAGAAACCTATTCCAAGACCTTGTATAATACATGCTAAAAAAAAATCTCAGAATCTATCCTATTCAATCAATCATAGGTCTAAACTTAGAAAAAAGTAAACTTATGAAATAAAGCTCATTAGTCTTCCTAGAGTTAAACTTGCGTATTGAAAAACTGCAAGTCTTCAGTAGTAATAAGAGGAATCCCTCTTCGCTGTAAAAAAAAAAAAAAGTCAAACAGTTAATTATTTTTTCTCCTATATAACTGCAAGCAAAAAAAAAGAAAGTCTGGTTATTTTTTACAGGGCAGCATTGAGTAGGTCATCACAAAAACTAATACCTAACTACCTACTCTGAGATCCCAAGTGTGAAAATATTATTGTTGCCTTCTTAGAACCTCAGGTTTCAGATAAGCAGTATTTCCAGAAATAACATAACAGCACACTGGAATATGCTTCTTTTGGCAGAACAGAATCACAGAATGGTGTGATTTGCAAAGGACCTTTTCAATGTCATCTAGTCCTTCTGCAATGAGCAGGGGCATCTTCCATCAGATGAAGTTGCTCAGAGCTCCGTCCAACCTGAACTTGAATGTTTCTGGGTATGGGGCATCCACCACCTCCCTGGACAATCTGGTCTATTGTTTCACCAGCCTCATTGTAAAAATTTCTAACTTCTGTCTATTCTAAACGTACCCTATTTCAGCTGAAAACAATTACCCCTTGTCCAATCACAACAAGCCCTGCTGAAAAGTTTGTCCTCATCTTTCTTACAGGCCCCCTGCAACTACTGAAAGGCTGCAAAAATGTCTTCCTGGAGACTTCTGTGGGTGAATAATCCCAATTCTCTCAGCCTCTCATACTAGAAGAGTTCAACCCCTCTAATCATCTTTGTGTTCCTCCTCTGGGCTGGCTCCAACAGGTGCCTGTCCCTCCTGTGCTGAGAAGCCCAGAGCACTAGGTCTCTTTACATGAAAGGTTTTCTAAATTGTTTTACAAAAAACTGATCTTACTCTCTACCTTATGAAGATAAATGTCATATAAACAAGTCACATTTATTTTCTAAAATATACCATTCTCACTGGTGGGATTTTATTATTTTGCTGGAAGCAGGAAGCAATATTAATACACAATTTGGGAAGTTTCTGGATAGCAAAATAACTTTTTCCTATTTGTCTAGCTACTCAATACAATAATCCTAAGCCAAACTCGGTTATTTAGCATCAGTTTTCCTCTTTCATTTCTAATGTTCCTCTAGGATTTATTTTAATTTCCCAAATAGAAAACTGCATAACTGCAACAATTGTTCCAAAATCACTCCCCCTCCTACAAAACTTTTCTGACTGGGTATCTGCAACAAATTTTCTTCCTCAGTCGATGTCTGTCACCCAACGAGCATCTGAAGAGAGAAACCACTTCTCTACTTAACTAAAGGCAAGAATAATTGTCAAGTTGCCTGAAAATGTTGTTCTGTCCACTAGTGCTCAAGTATATAGGTGTGATTGACCAAACCCCTCTAAGTGGAATGAGACAGAATAAGGCCCAACAGCAGATAAAACACTCCACTCCGTGGAGATGGAGAATGGTGATGTGCCCAAGGAGCTCTGGCAATAACGCAAAGGAACTCACATGAGCACAACACAAAGGGTGCCAGTGGGTGGCCTTTGTTTTAGGAAAACAGCTAAATGACAATTGAGTGGAGCTCAGAATTGCTTACTGGATCAAATGGAGGTGTAAATGTCTCCCCAAATTAGCCAGGCCAGCTTGGGGGCAGTAAATAGGAGGCTGAGTCCAACACAAGCATGCAAAAACTGAATAACTAGCAAAATAACTTTGAAGAGAACAATGGGCTTGGGCTGGTTGCAATCCAGACATTCTTTCCCAGTGGCTGGGGACACCAGTACCGTGACAGTGATCATACTACAGAGACCAGTAATGAGAATGACATCAGTACCATGACTGAACTGGGCGTTGCACTTGCTGTATTTTGCCAAGTGTAACTTACAATTATATTGTTTTGAGTGTATTTTATATCACTCTCCTAAATCAGAAATCTCACATATCATCAACTATCTTCAAAGAAGTAAATTTGATATTAAATATTCAAAGAAGTAAATTTGATATTAAATATTACATCCTTTGTACATGGACCATCTAGAAGAACCTAGTCAGAGACTAATGGACTGGCAGCAAGCAGTCTGCAGACACCTGTCAGTCAATACATGCATAAATACAGAAAAGAAGGTGCATCATTCCAGGACAAAGTTCTTTTTTAGGGTCCTTGTTAATTTGAGAACTATCTTTGTGTCATGGAACCACATCTGAATACCTGCTGAATATATTACTTATATCTAAATGAGTAACTTCGACAAAACTTTTATGAAATACTCACAACACTCACAACACAGGAAGATATTTGTATTTATCAATACCTATATTGCACAAGCTTCCTCATCACAAAACAAGATGTTTTAATTCTGCATTACTTTTCCATATTTCCCTTTCTATACAGTAACATTCTTCCCTATTATCAAGACACATCTTACACATAAATTTTAAGACTAGCTTTACCCACATCATTATCCACAGTGTCTTCCACAAGCTCCTCTCTACATCCCTTTGTCTTCCTTTTTTTTTTAAATCTTCAAGGTGATACATAGCTTACTGTCTTTGAGGAAGATCTTTCCTCCAGATTTTCTACAGGAGAAAAATGAGACTTTCAAGCACCAAAGACAATTCCTGCCAGCTCAGATAAGACCATCCCCATGAGAAAGCAATGGTGTCAAAGTGTCAGAGGTAGAAAAGGCTACGTGTTGATATCACTTACAAGAGCAGGCCAGAAAGATCACTGCAGATCTTTAAGAAGCTTCACAGGGCATCTAAGTCAGGAAATGGATTAAAACAAAGGGCAGACTGAAATTATTAGAACTGCTAATGAAATAAACCAGAAGTCTGGAGCCCCAAAGCTCACTCAGATAAGGCAAGAAAGTGCAAAAATCAGTAGCACTGCCCAGTGATTCAGATGTGGGACAAGATCACACACACTGACATCCAAAGGATACCAAAACGTATCCAAAATGAGCACACTTGTCCTCAAGCCAAGAAACAACTTATTGTCAATATAAGAATCATACAGAGGGCTTGAAGGACTGCACCCCCTTGATCTCTGAGTCATTATAAATAATTTGGGCAAGACTTGGACAGATGCACTCAGGTGCTTGAATGCTGGACAGATTGTTGCCATAAAAACTTGTAGCCTCTCTTAGAATAAGGCTAGCAAGCCTGTGAAACAAACCTATAGATACACTCCACATCTTTGACATTCACAGTGAGGCTCTTGATAGCAGCCTCGCTTAAAAAGGAATTAAATTTACTTAAAATAGCTCCTTAAGAGTATCAAAGGAAGAGCTGGTGCTTCCCTCTTCTTCCACACCCCCGCTTATTTTGTTTAACGTGGTCAATTATTGCATGCCTGAAGGTATTTATTTAAAAAAAAATTGTTAATGACAACTTCCCTTTATACATAAAAGCAAAAATTCAAAATGGACATAAGTTTGAACGTCCCCAGCTGGGAACCCTGCCCTTAACAAATACACTAGATACACATACATGGTTTCTTGGCTGTCTGTATTCATACCCATCTGTTAACATGGCACTGTGCCTACTTACAAGTTGGTCAAACTATCAGCAGGCCATAGGTGCCAAACACTGATCGCTTGCAATGGGCAGCATGCACAAAACTAAGCACTCACTCTCTTGCTAAAAAGCTGTTACCCAAGGAAATATTTAAGCAATGACTGCACATGCTTTCACATTTATTTGGGTAAATCCATGCAAGTATCTTATATTGACTGAAACCAAAAACACCTGGATACAGCAGAAATTTTCTACATGAAAAGGTAGAACCAGGAAAAAACCCACGATAAAAAAAAATTAAAAAGACAATTAAAATTTAGTGCAAATTATATCATTCTATGTGCTTTTCAACTCAAAATACAGTAAACACAAGGGGTTTGTCAGGAAACTTATGTACCAACAAATATGACATAGAGCTGTCATTGCACAACTGGAATAAAGCCATCTACTTCTCCCTAAAATCACCTTTAAAAATTCTCCACCACCAACCCTCCAAAAAAAAAAAAAAAAAAAAACACCTTAAACTTGACTCTCAATACTTCTTCCCATCAACAAAAGGAAATATTTTCTACCCACAGGTATTGTGAAGTTTAATTCATTAGTTCCTGCAATCATGCTAAAGTCCTTGGAAAGAGTGCCATGGATGTCAAGTACTGTACTATCATTCAAGTGTCAGACCTGACCCTACTTAGCTAAGGTGCTTGACAAGAACAATTTTCAAGGCGCATGATTGTAAACAGCAGCATTTTATGTCACTACAACGTGCTCAAAACAAAGATTTTCCTATGAAGAAGTATGAATAACAGAAGTCTATTTGTCTAAACTCTCTCCAAAACCCTTTCAGTACTACAAAAGCTTTTACCTAATAAAACATCTTAGAAGAAACAGAATACACTGTACTTGAGATAGCACTGTTGATGCAAAATTGTCTGCATATCAGTGGTGTTATTTACAAATGTTGTCTGCTATGGTTGCTACTTAAGCGATACTTGAACTCTTAGAATAAATATGAATAGCCACTTCTCAATTCTTGTTGCCATTCATTATCAACAAAACTCTGAAATGAATACAAAACAAATTTATTTTGAAGGAATTTCTGTTGTGTGTCAAGTCAAACTGGTTGCTTCCTGATCTTCCTCTTTTCTTCTCTGGAAATTGTAATTTTTACAGTTGCTTATCTTAGTAGGACATATTTTCATTGTCAGCCCAGAGAAGGCATGCTGCTGACCTGTGCTCCTAGATGAGCAGGTAGTTCCAGCAAGACCTGAAATCTATATATAATTAAAACTGTTCATTAGTCAAAGCAAAAAAAAAAAAAAAAAAAAAAGACAAGGAGAAAACAAAACTAAACTTTTGCTCAAGGAGTGAGGAAGAAAGAACATGACTCCTGAAAGAGTCACATAAAGACTGCTGAAAACTGCAGGGCTGCTTCATGGGTGGGACCACACAAACAATAACTGATGTGTCAGTGACCTGTCACACCAAGTGAGGTAGATGGTGAACTAAGACTTTCTTACATAAACTGGACATTCTGTGACTGGTTGATCATGGTGTATGAAAATCTCTCTAATCTGAGTTCCTGATTAAGATACCAGACAGTTAATGGCACTTAAGGAAGAAAAGGTTCTCTCCCAAGAAATTTAAAAAAAAATCTTTTTAGACAAAATGAATAAATGCCATTGGTGAACCAAAATTACTGAGAAATATGTAATCACAACAGCACCATAGTGCACCAAGGAAATGACCTTTTCCTTTTTTTGCTCAACAAACCAATGACTTAGTATTTCAGAATGCAGCTTGTTCAGAGGTAGGAAACAGCCATTTACAAGAAGAATTACTGTGTTATTAATTTTAAATTGCTTTCTCAAGAATGCATGACCTTTTTAAAGTTTCTTTTAAGGTTATTTAAGGTTCTCCTGAAAATCTTAATCATCGTTCAGTTATTGCAATAAAAAACAGTGAGCATTGTAAGGTACCAAACCACGACCTCATCTCTTTACCAACTGCAAATACCTGTGAGTGAGACACTTAGAGGCTTTTTGATAATTTAGCACACTGTATAAAAATCCTCACCTCTGAAGTTCAGCAGGAATCCTACCTCACTTGGGAATTATCCCCAAGAATTTAGTGGACAGCTTATTCAGATAGGCACATATGATGAAGGCACAACAAGTCACAGTAACAGTTACAGGAAGATTCACAACAGCTTTTGAATTGTTCTTAGCCATACAAAGGGTCCATGGATTCCCTATAAATTAATAAACGCCTATAGTTCTTAAAGCACAAATTGAAAACCAAAGTGAACAACAGAGTTCACTCCGACTGCAACAGCTGAAGTCTTAAACAAGGAAGTCAAACAGCAAGAAACAAGTGAAGAAAAACAAGGAATGACAGAAACCATTAGCCCAATTCTTACACACCAGGCCTTTCCTAATCCTAAAATCGCAGGTTTTTGTGATTTCTAGGCCTGTATAAAAAAAATAATAATTTTTTTAAAAGTTTACTTTAAAGCAAAACTCAGGAACGCCTCCCAACCAAGGTGATGCTACATTGAGACAATTCCAAAGGTGACGAACCTCTAAAGTGGCCCAGAGCATAGCTTATACTCAGGGAAAAGAAAGGAAAAAAAAAAAAAAAAAAAAAAAAAAAAAAAAAAAAAAAGGAAGGAAATCAACTTAGGCCGAGCCCGGGCAGGGGCCCCAGACATCAAGGGTGAAACTGAGGGAGCTCTGCCCCACCTGCCCCCGCTCTCTCCCTCCCTGCCGGCCCAGGGAGATGCCTCCGGCGCCACAGGTTGGGCCGGGAGAGGGAAGGGAAGGCGCCTTCCCTACTCTTGGGAAGGAACAAGGCTCGGGCCGGCCCTGGCGGTATCACCGGCCTCCTCCGCGAGGGAAGAGGGGAAACCGCCCGCCATCCGCCAGAAGAGCCGGGGACGCTCGGCACGGCGAAGCGGATGCGAAAGAGTGCCCCAAAACTCTCCTCCTAAGAAAAACCCGAAACAACTGCACCCCGGAGGCAGCCGCTGGCTCCAAGTACCTCCTGCGCGAGTGGGCCCGGCGCCGCTCCTTCCTCCCGGTCCGAAATTCCCGCACTGCCCGCGGCCACAGGCGGCCCGCCCGCCCCGGCGCCACCTCCCAGCATCGCCCGCGCCCATTGGTCCGCCCAGCGCGGCCCGCCGCCTCCGTCCCGCCCTGGTCGCGATGCCTGCTGGGAAATGTAGTCCATTGCCGGAGAAAGTGGCCGCAGGAGGGTCCTACACGGACTACACTTCCCAGCAGGCACCGCGGCCCGAGATGGGCCAAGCGCTGAGGTGTCTTACAGTCGTGGGGTCGATTGGGTTGGAGAAGTGCTTTAGGACTCATGTTCACCGCAGAACCTTGCTCTAGTACCAAATCCACACGTTTGTGCGACATTCCCAGGGGTGGTGACTCCACCACTGCCCTGGGCAGCCTGTTCTAGTGCTTTACAGCTGTTTTCAGTGGAAAATTTTGAGAGTTACAGGAAGCCTTGGTTTCTTATGCTGTAGAAACTTTGGAAAGGCCTTTGTCAAGCTGATACCACAGAATCAGTTAGGTTAGAAAAGATCATAGAATCCAGCCAGTGACCGACCACCACCAGGTGAACTAGACCAGGGCACTATAACACTTTAACATAAACACCTCGGGGGACAGTGATTCCTCCTCCTTTCATTGTCAGGTACAAATGTCCACAAATCCGCACCTGATTCTGCCAAGCTGTAAAGTGAGAGAGGTGCAGAAGATGAAAGACATGGCAAAACAGGGAATTTAGAGCATGAGGCAGGAAAATAAAAGGACAATGATTTTATTTTGTTAATTTACAGTGTTTCAAACCCTTAAAAAGGCATTATGATTTCATGGCCACCATCTTCACATGCTGCAGTTTTAGCAGTACTAAATAGCTTCAAACAAAGAACTATCACTCTGTAGTATGTTCATCATGACAGTACTTACACAGATTTCCTTGACCAGGCTACATTAAGAATAATAGAAATGTATTTTTGACATACTAGGTACTACTAGAGATGTTCAAGAATCTGAACTGTCCTAAATGTTCTATGGCGTTACTGGTCTTAGGAACGACCAAAATTTTGTTTGAACTAAGTGAAGAACGCTACCAGACATGATAGCACATCACTTGCAGTGCCATCCTCTTTAGTATTGAATTTCTGGGATCATTAAACTGTTTTAAGATGCAGATAGAGAAAATTAAAAGAGAAATTTAATATATATTCCACTTCTACATATGAATCACATTTGAATGTAATAGAATGTACTACTCAAGTTCTAAAGTAAATTATATTCTTCACATTTCCGTTCTTCCAAAAATGACAGAATTAAATGTCTTATAATTCCAGTATGTTCTCTTTCTGCAATCTTTTTCTTTGCAAAATGAGAAGAAAAATGCATATACATAGCTAAACACCATGTCATACTACACACAATGCATTAAAAACAAAAAACAAAAAACAAAAAAAAAAAACAAAAAACAAAACAAAACAAAAAATTAGCAGACAATTCCAAAATAGATGGGGAGACTGTGCCACCATAGATACTCAATAAAAGAGTATACATGCACTACACTCAGCTGTCCTAACTGTGGGTTGAAGACTACAGATGGGAGTAGAGATTAAGGTTACTGTACCAAAAAATCATGGTATTTTGTTCAAATTGCAGACCTCATGAATGGTTAGAACACAAAAGATTTTGTTAAAAACCTTGTTGTCAGACTCCATAAAGAGTCTGGAAAGGAACAGTGGGATCACTTTTCACGAAGAAAGTTTTGATTCAGTTAAAAAGCTTTTGTTACCATGCACCCACCATGCACCTACTCTGTGTACAAGGAATTATACTTCCCATCATATCCACTTGTAATCCTGCAGTGGCAATATACTGACACTAAGGGAAAAATGTGTTTACTGTAAACTTGCTTTTTTGTCCTCCCATTCACTCTTCACACTATTTTCCTCAGAGGAAAGTGGTTATATAAATTAAATTAAGGCTGTGGCTTTTTTCATCTAATGTGCTTTTATTAAACTTTAAAAGAGTAATCACTATTTTCGAGAATATCAGTATGGAACTCCAGAGTTGTCTTGTTTGTCCATTAATATACATTTGAAGAGAATTTATAGTGATCTACCTGGTAACCTAAGAGCTTGTGTGTGTTTTAGGAGACCAGTACAACATTCAATTGTGTCTGGGTGCTGTTAAATGGTAGATAGGAACAAAACTGGTTTTGCCAACCTTTCCAGTTGTCTTTACAAGTTCGACTAGTTTTTGTATTTTTGGGAAGGAATTTAAATTTTGGTTTATTAATTCCTTCAGAATGCAGTGAATAAGAAACTACTACTTTGAATACTTAATCCTTTTGATGAGACTATTTATTTACTCAGTGCAGTTACCACACATCTGTCTAAAAAGTTCTCCATAAGATAAGCTTTCCTCACCAAAGAAAGGTACAATATTGGTTTTTGTTAGGGTCAGCTTCCTAAAGAACTTAACAAATAATCACTTCAGCAAATAAATATTTACCCCTTATTACAAATGAAGAATCAGACACAGAGACACTGAGTAAAGTTTGTTTAGATTGAAGTAATAAAGGGAATTAGTAAAAAATCTCAAATTAAGACCTGATTTACTTGACTTTTAATTCTATATTATGAATTTAAAAGATATTATTAAATGTACTTTTCAAAGTATTTAAAATTCAAAATTAAGATGCTGAGGCAGGAAAAATCTTTCAAATCTTGCAGCTCTTTTAAAATGTCACCTGTATTCATTCCCCAAGTAGTTAATTTGTTAAAGAGAAGGATGGAATATGGGGTATAAGAGATCCAGTCTCTATGGGGTACCCAGTAATTCCACAGAAAGGACATGAAGTATTAGAAGAATTGATGAAAACACTGTGGAGGACAAACTACACAGTGAGATCCGTTATAAGTTTCACTTCTTTTCTGGCAGTTTTGTGATGCTAACAGACACATGATTTGAAGCTGTTAAAGGAAATAATTTTAAATAAGTTGAAGCTTCTAAGACTAGAGCTTGTTTGAAGTGCATTAAATTAATCCAAATTAAAGGACTTTCATGAGTTTCTAAAGCATTTCTATGTTTTCTTTGGTCAAGGTCCAAATTCATATGCATGGGCCGTTTTTCTCTGTTTAAATGACTGAATTGTGTTGACTGTGAAGTGTCTCCCCCCATCCCAGTTAGAGTGATATTTATAGGTAGAAATGCATTTTATCTGGGGGCACTGTATATCCTACACTGTAGATTCACTCCCATGCACACAAACAGCAGTGCATAAGATCCAACTGTAATGATGCAAAGAACTTCTGTTTATCATCAAACATTTCATATATCCCATTACATGTGAAAGAATTATTATCTGTCCTGTTGCAGTGCAATGCTTTTTCCTGTAATGGAATTTTACTCTGCAAATTTATTTTGGTACTAAAAGGTTCCACTTTATAATGTCTATGTTTCAATCAGTGATCTAAAAGGCACTTGAATACTTTGAACAAGATACATAAAACGCTTTTATTGCAAAGCTTTGCTGTATCTACCAATTTTACCATTGATCTCTTTCCATGTAAGGCAGTTCTGGAAGCTGCCCATGCTGTATAAAATCACATGGTGGCTTTTGATCTCCAGCTGGTGATTAAAGCACATTATGGAGGTTTGAAATTTTCTTGTGGTCATTAGCATACCTCCATACTTCTCTGCTAAATAGTAGTGTTGTCACTATATGCTATTTAAATAAGAAATCAGAGTTCTATAAACTTATTCTTTACTATTCTTTGTAGCTCAGAGGATGTAGATCTCTTGAATGAGGTGAACTTATACTTAGCTGTGAACATACTGATCAAATAGTGATTTCTTAGGGTCATTAGGCTCTAGAAAAATGCACGAAAGAATGAAGTTATATTTTTTAAAACCCTCTTTTGATGCAAACAGGGAGAGCTCTGTGCCTTATACTCGCTGTCTACAGTTCCATATTTCCTACTGCTTAAAGACACCACTATCACTTCCAAGGTCACCAAGCTGTCATATATTTTCTACAGTGGAATTTTAAACAATGCAGTATTAACTCTTTTTGCTTGAAAATAGAAAAAAATAGCATCTTTCTGCCCACTTTTTGAAAATGTAATTGTGTTTTTTGGAAAAATAAAGAATCACTGTGTACTTGTTACTTCCTCTAGCAATCTCTTCAATTCTTTTCACAGAAAAAAAAATTAGTATGCCAGCTTTATATATTTTTGATCTTTCACTTTATTATATTAGATTGTATCTTATTTGTATATTTTTACCATCTATACCTTGCCAAGAAGCAAAGTTTATTGAATGTTACCCAGATACAGAGGAAAACATAGCACTTGTTCAAAGACATTACAGTCAGTAAATACCAAATAAATTCAAAAGCCTTGTTAGTTGTTCTACCATGTCTCCTCACTCCCCAAAATAGAACAAATATAGGTAACCTGGTTTCTGACAAGTCAGTGGTTACAGACTGTTAAAAGGGAATAAAATCTGGGTCAAGGGAAGAATATTGGCCTGGAATGGATTTTGCAGTTGTAAGGGAGACATTTGAAAGGACAGTAAAACTTGTGGAAGAGATGTGCAGGCAAAATATCAAGGTTAGCAGGTATCAGCAGACCCATGAAGGAACACAGTTTTGAGTCAATTATACCGTGTGGCACCTTGAATTATTTAAATCTAGGAAATAATAATGTCTGCATTTATCCATTAGTTTCATGAGAGAGAGCACTAAAAATTTATCATTTACTTAATATTTTTATTTCTAAACTACATGGTTAAACTCCTAAGATCTTTTATTAGATTGGAGACAGCAGTTTTTGTCTGAGGAGCAGACAAAGTTGGGAGTTGGAACAAAGTTTGGAACAAAAAGGAGTTTTTGTTCAGAGGAAAAAAAAACAACAACTAAAAGCTAATGAAAATTAGCACATTTCATCCTTTTTTTAATATCAAAAGTTCATCCATATTCATATATAGTTTTTTGGTGAATTAATTGTCTCATACAAACTTTCTTTGAGGAAGTAAAAGGGGCAGAAGTCATTGACTGTTTCCTCGGAAGGAGATGTAATGCAATGAAAATTAAAAATAAACCACTGCAATTCATTATAATTCATACTTGTCTGTCTTCTGGCAAGCTTTATTGTACAGAAGTAGCTGTCTGGAGAAGAAAAAGTACTTACAGAACTGCTGTTCTATACTTGAGCATTGCATGGAAGGATCCTGTCATGCCACTGTACTGCATAGTATTGGTGTTCATGACCATGCTAATCTACATAAAATTTACATGACATATAGCAAAATATATAATTTGCATAAGAACTGGTTTTCCCCAATCTCTAATGGCAGTAAGATACTCTAAAAAAATGCTACCACTAGGTGTCTCATTGGTTTCAATGTACCACAACCTAAGAGCAAGAAATGCTCAACAAAATTTAGTGAAAATACAGTTAATTACCACTGACATTCCCTCCTTCGTTACACCAGCACACCCTGAATTTAATCAGATGCATTATTGTAATCAAGCTGTCAATCAGATTTTGAAATATTTCAATTTTTGACATAATTACAGCAGAATCCCTACAGCCCGTCTAGAACATGGGTATGGCAAGATTGATATTGTGTTACAAAATGTGATCTGACCCAAAAAAATGGATGCTTCTGTACAAAAATTAAAGAAACACTGGACTGCTAATGCATTTACCCTGGAAATGTGTTGCATAAGGTAGATTGTCAAGAGTTAATATAACTGCCTGCCCATTCACTGTTCTTGTGCTTTAAATGTTTAAATGTTGTCTGTGTCATTTTTATTTTTGCTTAAAAATATATAGCTTTAATTTTCTTAATTGGAACCAACTGTACAGAGAACTTTTTTTGCTTTTAGGCTTACAGCAAAAGATTTAGAGAAACAATGAGAGGAGAAAGGGGATGCCAAGGAGACACTTGGGCTGATGTCAATATTCCTCTGAGACAACCCCATCTATGAGAAGCCACAAAGCCAGTGGGCCATTTCACTGGCACTTGTCAACAGCTCATTGATAAGACATTGACAGTATGTATTGATAGCTTTTTCAAGAATTTTGTGTTCCTGTTTTTTGATGTATGGTGGAGAAGGTAATTTTTATTGTTAACATTTCAAAACATGAGAGATGCAAGTAGAGGTGGAAGGCTCTTTAGACGTTCATCCATCTGTCAGCAATTGCAAGGGTTCCCCCGGACACATATGTTACAAACTTCAGCCTGGCTCAGGTGAGCGTTAGTTCAGAGAGAGTCTTTCTCACTTTCAGGACAGCAGTTTGTGTTTTAACCAAGAAGGTAATTTTTACCATCTGATGACTATTTCATGTCCTCTGTGAATGAGTTTGCAGACCCCAGCCTGATTTTATGTAGACAGATGTCCGCCTTCACAAAAACAACTGTCACAATTGGCAATGGTTGTCACATGTGCTGGCAGCAGCACAGGCTCAGGATGAATGGAAGGGAGGCAGGAGAGTATCCTCTGGCCACACAGAGGCAAGTGGGGATGGTGGGTGTTTGCAGTCCCACCAAGAGTGCTGCCTTTTCAGTGTGCAGTACTGTTAGTGCAGGGATCTTCTGTGTGACCAGTGCTCTTTGCTTTAAGGGCCACTTGTTTGGATATTTGTGGACAGGTATTCCACTAGAATAGCTTGATACAAATGTGCTTAGATAACTTAGGACAACTTCTTGTCTGATAATGAATTAATAATTCTTTCTTTCCCATGGTAGGTGGGAAAATTACAAACACATTTTTCACTGAAGAGTTATACAAGGCTTTTAAGAAGCTGCAGAAACACACATGTAGCTTCACACACAATATCAGCACTTTTCCATCCTCGATTTCAGGAGACACACTGTAACTCTGCTCCTTCTCTCCATCTTCTTTCTGTCCTCGGGGTCTCATTTGCTTATTTTCCATATCGCAGGCACTGGCCCTGTTATTCAGAGAACTACTGTTTTACTTGAGTATTATCTCACCTCCTAAGACCTCTGTTTTTAAGATCTGTTTTTTCAAGTTGAGTTGCTGTATTTTCGTGCAGACATCTGCTGAAAGCATTGAATTAATTAATATAGTAGTAGCAACTAGGAAAACATGATAATCAGTTTCACTCTGCCGCAGTGAAATTACCAGGGCAGAGAAAAATTGAGTAGAATCTGATGGGCTGTCTGTGTTATGATTTGTTATTGGGACAATAAGTTAATTTTCTGCCTTTTCCTTCCTTTTCTCTGCCTCCTTTCCTTTAACATACTTGAACCCTACTCCATCCACACATACAAAAGATGACCTTGCACATCACATGGTGAAGGTGAGGAGTTCCAGATTCCCTGCAGACTGGCTGCTTTTTGACAGGAGATACTAAGTCTTTGTCCCTCTCCAGCTGCCCATAGCTCATATTTGGTTGAAGCATACTAGGAAGAAAATGTTTACTATCTATTGTTGAAACAGCTAATTTTTTCAGTAATGACGTGGCTTTGAAGATATTTAAATGGTATTAAACCTACATCAATGATATAAATAAAGGAGCAAGTTCAGCAGTTTTTATGACACTGTATACTGACAGTATTCTAAACTGTCCACTAAACATTTTTCATTCTCCCTGGAATATCAACATACTGACTGCAATATTTCTATCAGTGTTCTTTTACTTGCTAATAATCAAATTGAAGCCATCAACCTTTTCATTTAGAACTACTTGCTCCAAAAAGTAAGCACAGCCATTTGAAACAATTTTGTAGCTATGTCAGATGGAATGTAAGTTTTAAATTGTTGAATTGTAAGACTGCCACCTTGTAAACATATTATAATGTATATTGGTCTATTTTGGTGAACAGCTGAATAATAATGTACTTTAAAAACAGTTTGAAATGCATCTTCTAAGATATAAAGCAGAGAGGATGACTAATATGAGAACATGGCATTTCATAGCAGACCTAATGAAAGCTTGTGAAAACTACAGTATCTCATCACCACACTGGCTGCATTGGCTGCAATAGAGTCAATACTATATTGACTGCTAGAAAGGCCATAAGTATAAAGCATTCCATCTCTCCTGATGGAAGTAACTTAGCTGGGTCAAAACTGATGGGCAAAAGAGTAAATATTCCAGCTTCATGAATTTTATATAAGTTATGCTTGAATATTTCTTAGAATTGTGTCCCATCTCCTTGACCAAAGTAAACTTTGCTTTTCCTTCATTTTCAAAGAGCCTTTTGAGAATGATCACTACAGTAGGAGCATATTTTTAACGCATAATTTTTCTGCAGAGCCCCAAAACAGAGCCTGCTTTGCCTGCCTTTCTAGTTGTAAAAACTTGAGGGGGTACAACTACTTTTAAAAGGAGTAGATTGTCTGATGAGGTGTTTTACTCTTTTTATTAAGTTATTTATTTAAAGCTGAAAATGTTTCCTGAGTGCTTGCTGTTTAGTTGGTTTTTTATTATTTGTGCATGAGACAACTTTCTCAGCAGAGGGACAGTTCTGCCTGGCTCAGGCTTGAAATCGTTGATGCTGTTTGCTCAACCCTGCATGCAGACAGAGCTGAATTATCCCAAAGTGCACATGCTGTCTCTCTCTCCTGCTCGTGTAGAATGTTATTCAAGCACTTGTTTGGGGATGAATAGCTCCCTTCCTGTAGTCAGCCATCATGGAGTACCTATTCAACATAGATGCTACATTGCCTCTCACTCTTAATCAAGACCCCATGGTATGGCATTCACAACTCACACCCCAGGCATCAAAAAACAAACACAACTGTTCCAGAAATTTAAAAAAACCCCAAACAATATAACCTATATAACCAGAAATAATATAGTCCTATATAACCAGCTAAAGATACACTTGCTACCACTTCAACACTGGTATCTTTGTTCTGTTGTTTAGATTAAGCTCAAAATGTAATTTTTTAGTGACCAATTTTTGTGTCATGTGAAAGAGAAAAAGGCTATGTTTGGGAATGTTCAGAATGAGATGCAAGAAAAATTTCTCATAAAAAAATATGAAAGGGGAAATCATGTGCATGGAAGTTTGCCATTTCTAAATGCAATTGGTCAGATAGGATACATAACCTCTTTCTGCAAATATTGTTTGTTACATCTCTGAATTGCCAGAGCATCTGCTGGAAATAATAAAACTGTTATATCATCCAAGAATCACAAAGGTGAATGCAAGGAAGAGGTATGTGTGTGTATGTGTGTACGTTCCTAGAGATAGCCTGAAAAACATTTGTACCTGGTCTTTAGAACAAGCCAGTTGTGAACAATTAATTCACATTACAGGTATAATATACTGGGTAGAAGTGTTTGAAGTTTTATTACTGATTAAGATTCTAATTTATTATGTATAATAATCTTTAGTTACTAAACTCTCAAAAGATAGAAAGCATAAAAGACTGAAAGGACATACGGATAATTTTCTTCATAGAATGACATATTTAACTCACAGCCTCAAGGTTGTTGGTTTATTTTTTCCCCAGTGGAAAGCTAAACATAAGGTAAGGAATGCAGATTATTATAAAGCATCTGAAAAGTTCCTTGTGAAACCCCATTTTTAGATGAAGGGTTTTTTTCAAATTAACAACATAGCATAATGCAAATCAATGTATCTGCCCTTAAAGACCCTTAAAGGTCTAGTAGTGTTTTGTTCCCCTTTGATGCATTGTGAATTTATATTTCACATCAATAATGAGCTGCAGAACATTTCAGGGTACTAATATACAGAATAGAACATTAAAATAGTCTTGTTCCCCACTGTATACTGACAGAGGAAATAACATTAAAAAATCAAAACTATAATGAGAAATATACACACAGAAATATTCAGAAAACCCATAGGAGGTGTTCCAAGAAAGAACCAGAAGGGACATTTGCCTAGGAATAAAAGAAGCCTGGGGATTTAACAGATGAGTGACAGAGATGACAGCAGGTAGGAGTGGGCAGCTGAGGGGTTTGGTCTGGTGGCAAGGAGAAAAGAATTGCACCTGGTATTCTGGGCACAAGAGTTGTTGGGAAATAGAAAAGCACAAAGAGGGCAGAGAGTCCAGACAGAAGAGGGCAAGGAGAACAAAACTGGAGTCACTGGAGAGAAGACATGGCCAACTGGAAAACCCTTTCAAATCAGCACAGATTGTAAAGCAAAGGACAAGCAGAGGCAGGAGGAGGAAAAAGAAAACATGACTCTTGCAAAGATCTCCACTACTCTAGTAAGTAAGATTTTTCCAGCTGAGGAAAGAGGGAAACTGAAGCAGACAAGGCAGCAGGTAGAAGATACTTGCCAACTTCAAGTTTCCCAGCCAAGTTTGTTTAGTATGGTCACACATGCTACTCTTGGCACCTGCCAAGTTGACTGTTTATAAGGGTTCAGAATTTTACTTGTTCCCTTCTCACTGCTTGAAATTATCCTGGGTCACTTGCATCAAAATGTAGTTTAGAATGTTATATGATGAGTATCTGGAAAAATGTGAATTGCACAAGTGAAATTAGGTAGGTATAAAGGAACAGCTTTTTGCCTGCTACAATGCAGCTCTGCCAATGCACTTCAGGCTTGACTTGCAATACCCTGCATAAAAATCAGTGCTGTCTCTCTTCAGAGCAGTGACTCAGTCATGCTGAACTATGCCACCTCTGTGGCAGAATATAGTCTATTGTATCTGTTTTATAACCTTTATGACTCAGAATCCAACACAGTTATCACAAAAAACAGAGCAGCTCCAGAAGCATATTTATAATGCTGACAATTTAATACATCATCGTTCAAAGAGCAGTTGAAATTTCAGGCTGGTACAGCAAACTATATCTTAAATAAAGACTTGCATTATTAACAAGCTGCATCATGTTTTTCAAGATCCATAGCAGAGGACAGGAAAGGGTGAGTTTGGTTTCTTTTTCCTGCCATCATTACTAACCAAAACACATAGGACCAGACAGCTCAGGGACCTGAAACATGGTTAGTTTTACTTTTTAATCTTGGTCTGGATTTGAGCTATTGACCTGTATCAAGACTGGTAGAAAAACAATGATTGCCAACTTATGTAAGCCACTGCAAAGAGTGGTTGTTTCTGTACACTTCCTAGAGGAAAACAGGGTACAAATAACAAAAATAGCCCTATCTATCTGTTTTGAAGTCAGTATTGCAGACTGAAGAGCAGCAAACTGTTACAGTTTGTCAAAGCAGGGAACTGCTCTGAAGGGTGTTTCTATGGTTTAATTTCACACACAGACACATGCTCCAACATATACCTAACTTCGTCTCTCTTTCAGCCAGTGGTAAGGAACAACCATATACACTTTTCTTACAAAGTCCATGAATAAGGCAAATTTTGAGCCACCAAGTTAGTATTTGCCTACTGTTCTTGATTCCTTAGTATCAAAAAGCAAACTCAGCTGCCCAAAGCCATTTTTGCTGTCCACAGAGAAGAATTTATATTCATCTTTTACGGGAGGTTTTGAAAATGGTATTACAGAATTGTAGATAAAGGAAACTTCACAGTTTGTAATAACTTGACCACCATGGCTGCTCTGATCTTCATACCTTTAGGAAAATATATTCAGATCCTCCTTGAGAAGTAGCTTCCTCACAAACTGAATAACTGAATTTAACTTATACTGCTAACAGAAATTTCTTTTGTGACACATTGAGCCATCCAGTGGCACAGGCTGAAAAGACTACTGCATGTACTTGTTAATGCATTTCTACAGTGCCTTTCTATATATCAGAGATGTATCAGTGATGACAAAAACAAACAAACAAACAAACAAACAAACAAAAAAACACACAAAAAACCAAAACCAAAAACAAAAACAAAAAAAAAAAACCAAAAAAAAAACCAAAGCAACACCCTCCTCTCCCCAAAAAACCCAAGCAAACAAACACAAAAAAAATGCAACAAGAAAATATCAAATATCTGTTTAGTGATAACTGCAAAGACCTAAAGGTAACGAACATTTCTATTAATTTAAGGTCAGACAGAAGTAGTGTCATGACACTGATTTAATAGAGAAGGGAAATAGGGAAAAAAGAAAGAAAAAATGAAAAATTCTGAAAAGTAAAAGTTTAATATTCTGGGTTGAGGCTGCATATTTGTCCTCAAGTAATTTCTTTACACATCTGTGCTTTTCCAAGTAGAATAGTTAAAATCAGGTCTCAGTCTTTGGTCACCTGCATATTCTTGTCATACCAGTTTGAGTTCATAAATTTACCCCATATCATATCACTTTTGTCAATGCCAGAATCTTGTGATTGCAAAACAATACTTCACTATTTGAAATAGGTAGAGATAAGTATCTGTACACAGGAGAGAACCAAACATTGAGGACTTAAATGAGCAACTAATTAAATATAATGCAATTTTTTAAAAAAATATTTTTAAGATTGTAAGAAACTAAATGTTGAATAATGGTGCTATAGCAGTAGTTGGTAGAGCTTGGCTTAGTGTGGGCAATGAAGAAAGATCATTAACAAATAAAATAGGGAGCACCTCAGGGGACACGCCTACAGACAGTCTGTCACCCACTGGTTTTAACATTTCATTTCAAAATTTAATTAGATATCAATTTCTGAATGCCTAAATAAAACCAGCCTCTTTCCATTGCACCAACATGCATCAGATTTTAGTGATAAATTTAGGACTGTAACAACATTTCTCTTCCTAAATTTTGAGGGGAAAGAATAACAACAGAAGAATACAGAAATGACATCCTGGGTTCTAGCAACCAACAAACCATCCACCAAAAGTAAACAATTTTAATGCCAATATTTAACTCATTACTGGTGCACTGGAAGCAGTAAGGCCTTATAAAAAAATATATACATAAGAAGCAGTATTATTTCTCACTAACTTCAGAAAGGACAGGATTGGTGTCCCTGGTTAATAAGGAAATGCTTCATTGATCACAAAAGCAATGTGAGTCTTCTATCATTCTAGTAAAAATTATGACATGACAGTAAGAACTATTGTAGTAAGTCAGTAAGAACTATTGTAGACTTCATGGGACTCCCTACTGTGAAATAGATCATTGCAGAATCTGGCTGCAGCTACTTTATGATGTCATAAAGAATGAAAAGTGTTCTATTCTGGAAACAAACTAAGCACTAGTCAATGTTTCCCTTTCTAAAGTAAGCAAGTCAGGTCAATGTCCAGATGATGGAGCGGGTTTACTCCATGTCACAATGTAGAGTCTTGATCCCTGTTTTACTGAGGCAGCCAGTGTTTGGGAGAGACCAGTAGCATAGGTCACATCAGGATTTCAAGTTTTTATCTGCCAAAAAATAACATAGCTACATCTTTTTGTAGTAATTGTTAGCTAGCTGGAAATATGAACTGTTGTGCAAATAGGAGACCTGCCTTCATTACTGCTGTCATTGCATTTTTCGCTGGGGATTTTTTGGACCAGCAGTTCCTATGCTTCACAAATAACACAGTTGTAGTAGGCTTAGCTGTGTTCTGCAGCAGGTGGGCAGGATGAGACTGTAAACCATCTGTCCATTCATCTATCTTAGACACATATCTCCCTATTTCAGTTATACTCAGAAATCATTTCATTAGATGGCTGATAAAATCATCTCCATTTATACATGGGGAATGAAAGGCCTGGGGTGCTTCAGTGTTCCCTTCAGATTGGGGCTCAGGTCTGTAGCATCCACTCCTCCTGCAATAGTGCTCCACTCACTGCACAGTTTTCCTTCATCCTCTACAGCATCTTTCCCTATCTGAGGCTCCCTATTTACCTCTTTGTGTGGGCTGCACTAGAGTGAGTCAGTTTATAGAGTTTGCCTCTTCATGTTCATTCACTTTATTCTGGATGTTCAGCATATAAGGCATTCATAGACACCTTAAGGTAAATGGACTGATCCACTCTCCAAGTTTCATAGTTGCACAATTCCCATTTCAGCGTAATCCTACCATTACCCTGAGTATTGCAGTGAACTGCACTGAGGTAGCATACAGCATCCTGGGGTGATGTTAACTGTGGACTGTGGGGTTCATGTTCCCTCCAGCATAGGGGAGGACAGCTTTACACAGGGTTGTTCTGTCAATGGGCATCTGCTGTGCCAGCAGTGGGAGTGGCTGCATGGAGGAGATCCAAGGGCAGGCAACTGCTCCCTGGGGCTGCAGAATCTGAGACTGGGGCTGAGGCACCCTCCCACTGCAAGGGCAGGTGGAGCTCTGTTGAGGCTGCTGGTTCAAACAGCCCTGAAGGCTGTGCCTGTGCAGCCAAGTAACCTTCCCATGCCTCTGCAGAAGAGAGCTTCTAAGGGCTAAGAATCATATGTCTTTTTTTTTCTTCTTTTTTTCTATTTTTTTTTTTAATTTTAAATTATCACCAGTATTCCTTGCCTGGTTTGAAAGCAGTAGCACCTGGGCCAAAGGAGAATATTTTCAGTAATGCTTAGTGTCAAGTACTTATTCATACAAAGAGTTGCAAAATTTCCACATGGAGCTGAACATGTTTGGACAAGGGCTTACCAGGAAGGCATCCTGTCTGCAGGCAGCTGACTGTGCAATCAGAGCAGAGCAGTCAGCTGAGAAGCTGCACCTCCTCTGATTAGTATTGCCCAATATGACCCTGTTCCTGAGCAGATCAGCAGTGCACGATGTGTCTCTGCCTTTCCCATAGACACTGTTGATGTGCTAATGCGAGGAACATGTATGTCTTATTTGCTAGAAACCTTGCAAACAGAGAAATGATTAAACTGCAGAGGATAGGCACTAGGCTCAGCCCCACAACCCTGTTAATTGCTTAATATGGTATCGTGTGTAACAGATTCTCTCTGCCATGGTAAGGGGCTCTTTGTTGGGCACTTCGCCCAGTAGCAAACACAAGCTGGTTCAGCTTCACAGGGCCCATGGTACAGCGCAGGGGGGCTTCAAAGTCTTCAGAGAGATTGCTTCCAAACAAAGTTGCTGCCTGTATTCTGAACCAGAGGGAGGTTTCTAAGGGGGATTCCTGTTGGTAGAGGGGGCTGCATGTTCAGACAATGGACAGCAATAGCCTGCTTGTGCTCTGCAACAGCAGTTGTGGTTGAAGCATTGAATTGATCCTTAAATTGGGAGACACTCTTGAGGTTGCAAATCCTACTACTGGCAGCACCTGGGGCAACTTTGAGGCCTCTGTTTTACTTAAACCTGAGCAACCTGTCACCTGGCCTTAGACTATTACCACATTTCCTTGGTGCCCAGAGCCCTCACGGTACAGGCAGAAATCGAGGCACCTTCACGCAGTGTGAAACCCCTTTATTCTGGCACAAGCACAACGGAGCTTCGTTGTTCTCAAAGCAGCACAAACACATCACGTTAGAGGAGAAGCCAACAAAGTGACTCCCGGGCCGACAGCGCGTGGGGAGCGGCGTTCCCTGGAGGGCAGTGGGGCTCCCTGCGAGGTGCGAGCCCCCACATCCACTCGCACACATCAGGGGAGCAGCGATGCGGAGGCTGCTGCGCACCCCGGCCCCGCCGCAGCCGCGCCGAGCGCTGCCCTGCGAGCGGCCGGGCTGCGACCCGCGGCGGCACCGCCGCAAACACCGCGTCCTCCTGCGGGGAGCCTCTGCTGCCGGCCTCGGGACTGCGGCGAAATTCAATTAAACTCCCCTCCTAGCGAACGGGAAGGTGAGGCAAACTTGGAGCTGGAAATTGGATGTCACGCACGGCTCTTGCTTGCGGATGTGTTACGCGCAGGCACACGCAGGCAAAGTCACACTCACCTGGGGGTCACGCAGCAGTGACACCGACACTCCATCTGCTTACCAAGAAAGCCAACATAGTGTTAAAAAGCAGCCAGGATGCTCAGACCAGATTGGACTTTAGACAGGAAATTATCTTTTCAAATTTTGGTTGAACGATAAGAAGCTTTTAAAACTAAAGAAATGAATGATGTATGCAAAGCTGTACTTGAAATGATTCTGGTGTTGCAAATTGCCATGCTCTTACTGTGGAGCTGATGAAAATAAATGAAGCTCTGCGTTGCTGGGCTTTTTCCTCCCCCTTCTAATAAATGAAATGAAAAAGCCCCATTATTGAGCCACCTGCTTCAAATTCCTAATTGTGGTAACTGAATTCTGAAATTATTTGTTAGCTGTGTAATATCACAGGCATTAAAAATACTGAGAGGCTATTAAGTTCTTTAAAACCCAGCACTGGATAAAAAGGTGCAGCTATCTTCAGATTTTTATTTCCATGAAATAACTTTTCCAGTAGAGAAATATGTTCAAATCCTACAAGTGCATCCTGAAAAAATCGCTGTTAATTTAGCAGTTAGAGAATCTGCAAAGTAAAGACCCAGCAGAAGTCCATCGGCATATTTAAATATTTTTTAAATAGTGCT